>NC_079440.1:15022895-15077895 GCF_903798145.1 Danio aesculapii | reverse complement strand
TGGTATAGCTGTGAAAGTATAGGTGGGGCTGAGAGCCATGAAAGCGAGGCCGGTGGTGTGCTTGTTTTATGGTCTTTTTCCACTGAGCGGCACGGTTGGGTAGATTACAGTACAGTACAGTATGTATTTATGTCCGTTCCAAGGTACCAAAACAGCGAACCTATACTGTACTGCTTTTTGGCACCCTTTACCAAGGGTACACTCAAAAAAAAAATGTTGCTGCTTGTTCAAATTACTTATTCAAAATTAGCTGAAACAACACAATTCTTGAGGTTTTTTGGGGACAATTGTTTTATGTTAATCCACTTAAATTTAATTGATTAATTTAATTTATGTTGGGGAAAATGTGCACATGTTTTACAGTGTACCTAGAGCAACACCATGTAAAAATGCAGGGTTCCACATAATACATTCATGTTGTCCGAACACAAATCAATTAAGTTAACTATTAGCGTTTAAGTGGATTGAACATAAAACAACTAAGCTGTCTCAAAAAATCTCAAGAATTGTGTGCTTTAGCTCATTTTAGATATTTTTTTGAGTGCAGTACGGTACCAAAAGGGTGGAGCTAGACTTGCTGCCAAATGCCATTGGTTTACAGAGAGTTGTCTATTTGCGTGTGCAACAACCCAGCAAAATAACAACACTGAAAGCACTATTTAAAATACATAGCCGAGACATGACCCCATACTAAGGTTTTAAAATGCGTAAGTTTTGCTACAGTTACGCCTTCCGTCCACAATACCCTGGAGTTTTCGAACACCAAAAGCGGAAACGCTGAAGAGGCCGTTTTAATTTTAAGACACTGCTGCTTCGTGTTAGTATTAATGGGGGGAAACTGAGACATCTCAAAATGGAGGCGGGGCAGCAGACATTCTGATTGGGGCTTTTTCCTTAATAATAAGTAGACAAAGTTCTGTCCTGCATCCTTACCTTGTAAGTTCAGACTTCGCAAGTTTGATATGGAAAACAAACTCCCGAGGACACGTCGGGTAAATCTTCAAAGGGAACAGTGTACTTTATAACTTCATTCACCGTGACTACTTTGTGTAGCAACGTATTTGTATGAGCGTCATCTTCACTGTATGCATATTTATAACAAAACAGACCCTAAAACATAAGTGCCCCCTTTCATTTTCAGTGAAAAATATGACACATACCCTCTATTTTGCTGAATATCAGTTTTAGTAATCAATAATGGCCATTATAAAAGGATAACGTACAATAAGTTCATACATTATAGGAAATAAATGCAAGCAATCGTTCAAATGTGCAGAATCAGTGTCTGCGGTTACATTAATTAATATATTAATTTATCTATGCGCTCAGCCAAAACACGTTACCTGAGAACTAGTAATAGATTCAAAAGACCAAAGTCAGGGAATATATTGTTAGATAGAGACAATAAGATGAATTAAATATCACGTTTAACAAATATCGTGAGATGAAATCCAGCGGTAGATTCTTGATGAACCGTCCGATGTGCACCGCTCTCACCTGGGGTTCTGTGGTCAAAGCACCCGCTGACTGCCGACGCGCGCACATGCTGCAGTGCATGCCAGAGTGTGTGTGTGGTCATGTGATGTGCATTTTGTGTAGTGTGGTGTAGGGTAGTGTGGACGGAGAACTGTTCAGAAATGCTAGGTGAAACGCTGTTTTAAAACTAAAGCGTATTAGTGTAAACGGGGCCTAAAATGATGCAAACAGAAATAAACCATGCTGAAGCATTGTCATCTTCTTGTGACAAACAGCCACATGCCTAGAACAAAGAACAGGATCTACTGTATGTCCTCCATTGTTGTTTCCGAGACCATTCACGTTGTGTAATGTGGAAAGTGCAAGAGGCACAGCTTCCTTTCTCTATTTGTGTGTGCTTACCGTGCTTCTACATTTAAAATAATGAAGTTAAGTGCAAAAGATGCAATATGTTAATGACCTGTTCGGCTTTCTTCGTCATGACATTGATCAACATTCACCACACCTACCAAGTAAGGGTACTGTTGGCAGTGGAAATGCATGCCTGATCGGGGTGACCAGTACCGGACCATACTGTACTGTACTGTATTGAACCACTCATTAGAAACAAGCCCTAAGCCCCACAGAGGAGCTCAGGATGAAAACTTTCTTTTGTGTTTATTTTATGATTAAAGTTGTTTAAAGTACAAATGAAATCAAAACTAACCATATGTTTCTGTTAGCTCACATTGCTAGTTTTGTGGTTAACAATTGCATGTCATTAAGAGAAAAAAAATTGTTTGTCCTTGTAATCTGATATTAAAATCTGAAAATGCACTTCCTGTTTATTTTAAATTAAATTCTCAGATTATGTATGTCTGAGGTATTGGGCGTGGCTAGCATAATTAACCACGCCCCTCCAACTGTCAGTTTTGACAACAAACAGAAACAATGAGAAGGAGGTATCTGTTAGGTTGTAAGAACTCTTCTGAAACCCTTTTCCCGATCTTACTGAATGAAATGGCTACTTCAGATCTAATCAAAAAACAAGCCACGCCCACTGTTTTCTCATTTAATATTCTGTTTCTCTAGGAACTGCTTCATAAAAGTTGACAACTTTCTTACCAGAATTAATGTGAATTTGAACTACTCTTACAGTAGCATTGCACACATCTCTGGCGTGAACAAAAAACTCGACACAGTGGAGCATAGAAACCCCAACGCCTACTAGGTTTTCGTAAGTGTTGCTGCAGAGCAACACAGACAGAATGCAGAAGTATAAATGCTCACAACAGCATCATCTACATGCAGGGATTCTGTGTGATGTACAGTGTTCACTCAATGCTGGTGTATAAATTGGGTTTTAGCCTAGTTATCCAATTACATCATCAGCTGAGGCCAAAGTGTATGAATTTTTGATGTGCGTCAAGGAATTTATATGGTAAATAGCTAAATAACTTTGGTAAATGGGCAGGGTGGTTGCTTATTGTCATTTAAAGCTAAAATTTAAAAAGGTTTTTGCATACAAAATCTAGTAAACCATTTTATAAAATTACAATGAGAGTAAATCCAACGTCTTTACGGTTGGGTCATGTAAGCCATGCAAAGGTAAGTCGTAGGTTTCTAGGTGACCATCAACTGTTTTCTCAGAGGATGACAAGCTGACAAAACATTGCTGTCACTCTGATACATGTTTTATTTATGGGAAAAATTACAAGGCACTGCAGTGTTTGGGTGTTCTGTGTTTGTCTGAAATAATTAGTCTACCGAAATGTGTTTCATACAAGCTGAAGCTGATCGGTCAGTTCTTGTCACATGTCTCGTGGTGCACTCGCAGCATTCATTCAGCCGCATGCGTCTAGAAGGCGCGAGTGCGTCAAGCCGCACACCTCCATTGGAAATAATGCAAACTTTAGAAAAGCACAATATACAAATGGCCCCTAAAAGGCCACAGTCATTTGCGATCTCCAGCAGTTGATCTTTTTCTTACACAGACATGGTGAATTCACCTGATTTGTTGACAAATGGGTTGCAGATCTATTCCTTGGCAGTTTGTGGGGCCTTTTCCCCTTTACAAAGAAACTTTCCAAAGACATCTGTTTCTTACTCTTTTTGCTGCTTGTGGGTTCACTTTTAGCTCAAGTGACCGAGATGTAAGCGAGAAAATACGGTCATTTTTCAAAATAAACGTTTTTTTTTTAAATAAAAGATTCTTTAGACTCAGATAGTAAAATAAAATGGAATTAATTAATATTTTCTTGTGCGGCCCGGTACCAATTGATCCACAGACCGGTACCACTGATGTAAATTACCCAGGAACAGCAATGTTAAATTCTGACATCAGAGGCCCAACTTATCTACTATGAAGCAAAAAAAAAAAAAAAGAGTGATGTCACACCTTTAATAATTTGTATATTGCTGTAATTTCCAAAGAAGTGATGATTTATATCCTCTCGATCTCATAGTATGGAAATTGTTCTTTATTCTCTAATGTTTTATGCAATATTATGATTTTGCACATTTGGGATGGAAACCAAGCAAATGTGTTTCCATCATGTGAATATCTTTTAATCTGATAAACTAATTGCTTTTTTATCAGTCTGAGTTGAGCACATATGTTTTTATGCACATTTTTAGAGTTTATGCGCATCGTGGTGTTTCCATTCAGTGTTTTTTTATACAATAACCTAAAATGCGCATAAAAATATGTGGACGGAAACATAGCTAGTGTGTGTCTCCTTTAAGGGCAGCTGCATCAACGAGTCTGTCTCTATTAGAGAGAGGCAGGCCAACAGTGCAGGGTGTGTGTGTTCTTACACACACACACATAAACAAACACACATGCACTGCACACACACACACACACACATACACAGAGACCAAGGCTTCAGGGACAGAGCAAGAGGCAAGAGGCCACAAATTGAGAAGTAAAGAGCAGCAAGACAGGATGGAAGTTCAGGATTAAATGTATGCATTTTGAAGCTAAATTATTGTAATAACTGAAAGCGGGTATGAAGGGTGTGCTGCCGTCACGTTATGGATTGTTTTTTATTGATGGAAGACAGCGACGGTGACGGTTTTTTTGTCTTTTTGAAAGGAGCTCCAGTTTGAACGGCTTACCAGAGAACTCGAGGAGGAGAGACAGATTGTGGCCAATCAGCTGGAGAGATGCAGGTTGGGGGCGGAGTCTCCAGGTGCTGCAAGTGACAGGTAAGCAGCGGTTCTGAAAAACGAGATCAAATTTCAATTTATTTTCATAGGTTTAAAGGAAAATCTTATTCTGAAAAGTCTTTAGCTTTACTTCATTGAAATGTAAGTATTATAAAAGTACTGTATTGTTTTATACACAGTGCAACAGCTTTGTGTGAGAAATAAGCATATACAGCAGTTTTAGAGAGAGTTTGGCTTTTTACTTTTGCGCTTGAATAAAAAATGCTTCGCAATGTTAAACATTGGTTCTGGATGTCTTTCTGTGCAAGTTTTGATTAATAGATGGCATATGCATTTATTACAAGAACATCTGTACTGCTTTGCAATATTACCATGAGGCCTGCTCAGCATGTTGTTCCCTTCAAAACACGCGCGTGATTGTAAATATTTGATTACTGTTGTTGATGCGGTTTTTAACAGTTATATAATTACCAATGGTGGTAGAAAATGAAATGAAAGTTGTGTTTACTCACATTATTGTGTCATTTGGCTTTTCTATCATACTATTTTAAATGTTTTTACAGCTTAATGGTTCAGTAGAGCCATTTTTGTACCATTTTCCCAATATTATTATTTTTATTATATTATTATATTTTTCTTTTCTTTTAGTTTTGTTATTTAAGGCTGCACAATGTATCGTTTCAGCATTGATATCGCAATGTGCGCGTCTACAATAGTCACATCGCAGGATCTGCAACGTTGAGATTATAATTGAGCAAGAGCCATAATTTCGAAAACATTTAGTTGTAGTTTAACCAAAATAGAATAAAAATCTATCATCTGCATCTGTTTTTAAGGCCTGTGACTGTGAATTCAAGTACAAGAAACCTGTGTAACCTTAATAATTATTCATTTTATTTAACTATTTATACAATGAAGACAATACAGTGCTATTTTACATATGATTATTCAATATCTGTACTCCCCAGAAGGCCATAAAGCAATCTTTATTTTATTTTATATTTGCTCTGTTGTATTCATTCATGCTTTAAAATGGTTTATTATGTTGTATGTATGATTCACACCCAGAATAATCCCAAATCAGTCTAAATGAATGAAAGAATTGTGAACTGATTTTCATAGCGCTACCTATATTGCAGAAAAACTAAATATTGCAATGTCTTATTTTTCCCTAGGAGCCCTAGTTAGTTTTATTTCAGGTTACAATTTGTTGTTTGGTTTTACTTTTAATTTCAGCTTTTGGGTTACCAATAACTCTTCAGTTCAGCTTTGTTTTATCAATCATCAACCAGATCTTTTTGCTTCAATTATAAAATTTTTGATCCCATAAAGGACACAAAAATTGTATGGCTTTTGGAAAAACAAGTACTTTTAATTTATAGAACATTTCAATGTGGTCTTGTCTTTGGCCCATGAACATTTCCTGCTTGTTGTCAAATGACTTCATTACTGTAACAAGAGGCAATTTAACTGTAACATGCTGTAACATTATTTATCAATATGTTGAACTTTTTCGATTCTCTGAAGCTATAGAAATTAAAAATGTAAAATAGCAAATAGGTTAGGACCATTGTTATTGTTTACATCTCTCAAAAGGGTCTATAGATGAAATTACATGAACATTCTGCCAAACAATAACAAACAACAAAACAAGTAAATAAATAAATAACATTTCAATTTGAATTAAAACAGCTTTATTTGAAAGTTGGAAGAAATTACAATAAAATATTCATATTTTACATTTTATATATTCATATTTTATTCAATTTTAAACGATTTTTTTGACAAATGGGTATAACATAGTGGTTTGAAGGATAGTAGTAAAGTTAAAGAATTCAAAATGACAATTAATTAGTATTTTTGGGGTTTCAGTGTGATTATTAGTATGATATTCAATTCAATTCAAGTTTATTTGTATAGCGCTTTTCACAATAATTATAATTCCAACATGTTACTATATATCAGTAATATGTCATCAAATGATTTTTTTTCTAGTTATTAATCTGATTTTTAAAGTTTATTTGTGATATTGAATGTGTTTTTGCTATCTATAGTTCCACTGAAGTACATTTTACTGGAAATCTTCAGTAAATCATGCTAAAAATGTTTGACAGTCATTATGTTAATTCTCTAAGAATAAAAATACAATAGCAAATAGTACAATTTAAATGATGTTACACTTTAGATGCTTATAAATCCCTCTTTTAATATTCACCATGTACATCACCAGCAGTTCATTATCTTTCATTTATGGCTGGTGTTCACTGTTCACCTACAAACATCCACCTTTATGCTAATCAGTTCTGGTTAATGTCACTTCACGGAATTATTATTCATGACTTGAACAACAGTTATGCACAAATTTACATCATTTTTACAAGCCTTAATTATCGAACTTCAATAATAGCATTTTAAGCTTTTAAATGTCTATTATATGTCGCATTTAAACCACCCACTCCACACATTATGGATCATTCGTGAAGGACACATTTAACTGTATGTAGCAGTAGTCTGTGCTCATATACTGTACAGAAACACAACACTCACTGTTCTGTGCTTCATGTTTGTGTGTGTGTGTCAGTATGAAGGACACGCGTGCAACGATGCACAAACCGTCGTCTCTTTCCCTGCTGAATAATTACTTCATGGGAAATGGATGTTTGTCAATTTACAATGAGCACATTCAAGCTTTAGGGTATTGTGAAAGTTTCACACTTAATGAATGTCATGGAAAGAGCTCTCCTGATAAATCAGAGACGTTTGCTGTAGCCATCGCTTCAGACAGATTTATTTACTGTACTGTCTAGTTAAACTGCAGTAGAGTTTTTGCTCGTCTTGTGCGTTGCCACAGTGAACTCTTCGTGTGTGTGTGTGTGTGTGTGTGTGTGTGTATGTGTGTGTATGCACATGTCAGCTGCCCTGTTTGTTCTCCTCTCCTGTCTGTTTTGTTTTTTCAGATGGCTTCTGCTGTCTTGCCGCAGTATACAGAAGATTTTTTTTCCTTTTGCTTAAAGCAGGTCCTACAGTACTCAACATAAGTAACTCAACATAATGTTAAGTAAACTAACATTTTAAAAATAAATATTTTTATCCATATCTCCATGACTATAGGTTATATATTTAGTGTATATTGGAACAAAACAGATTAATTAAAGGGATATATTTATTTAAAAAATATATTTTGGTCATCGAACGTCTATAGAAATAGAAAGATAATACATTTAAATGCAAAATATTGGAAAAAAAGTTTCAACTACAATTGGTTATTGGTTTAAATGGTTCGAAAGACCCACCCCTTTACTATCAAAAGTCCAGAATTTGTCCCATACATGAGCTCATTCTTACTATTTTGACTGCTATGCCGTGAAAATGATAAAAAAAGGCTTTAAGATCAAGCGGAATCCTATGTTGGCTGTCGCTTGTGTGACTTCAGCTAATCAGTTGTTTCTAAATGGAGAAAATATTTTATAAGTAACTACTATTCTAAATCTAGGACCTTATTCTTAAAACAAAAAAATCATCAATAAAAAGTTGTGAAGCACCATATTAAAGAAGTGAAGCGGCCCATTTAAAGATTAATTTGAACACTAATTTGGCTACTGTTGGTAGCTGGAAATTTGTATTTTTTTACAAGAAAGGCTTGAAAAATCATTAAGCTCTATTATTATTATCTCTATTATTATTATTATTATTATGTTATTGTTATTATTAAATTATGTTATTATATTATGAATTTTTTTATTATTCAAATGGCCAAATTCTGACTGAGGAAAGTTAAATATGCTGGCCAGGGGTGCGTTTCCCAAAAAACGACATAACTCGTGGTTGAACTATCATAGTACAATGCATCGTTTGGGAGAAGAAGGATGTAGTGACGAGTGTTTCCCAAAACCGTAGCTACTTTGTCACAGATCCATCATTTTAACCACGTTAGTTATAACATAAAACGCCCATAATGATGCTCTAAACAGGGTGGTGTAACAACTTCTTTAGAGATAAAAAATCCAATGTTAATTTTGGTAAAAACCTGCACTCGTTTTTTATATTAATGGAAATATATGTAAAGAACACATATAGGGCCTGCGTTTCCTTTACAAATGTTATTGAGAATATTCCATATTCTATTCTAAAACATAAAATCACTTAGCTAACACTCTAATCTCATATAAATCATATAAATTGTTAGGCTAATGGTTGTAATTTACAGTAGGCCATTTATTAAGACAAGAAAAAATATATATTTAATAATAATAATAATTATTATTATTATTATTATTATTATTATTATTATTATTAAGTAGGATATTGTTTAATTATTTTTTGAAAGTGTACTTTTACAATTTGACACATTCAAACTATTGCAGAAATGTTTTAACCAACAAGCTCATGTCATATAGGCCTATAGTGCAGACGCATTTCTTAATAAATACCCTACTATAAATTAAAAGCATTAATGTATGCTATATATTTTTGCTTTCACAAGCTTTGGAGACGTAACATAAATTCCACTTTTAAATAATAGGTCACCTATAGCTTTCATCACGAGCCACGGCTGCGTTTAAAAGGGCATAAATGTTTTTAAAGTGCACTACGAAGGGAATGCAATTGTCAACATGAAGATCGCAAAAACTGAACTGTAAAAATACTTTGCAAGCAAATTACACCTAAGAGAGATGACTTTAATGCTTTTTTAAAATCAGCCCGAGTTTAAATGTAGGAATGTTCTAAATGAATAGGGCATAGGGGGGATAACTGGGAATAGAATACAGCCAGGAACTATACTTCTAACTACAGCTTCATCTACAGAGGTGTAGTTGGAAACATACAAGTTTGCCACGCAAATTGTGAATGCTCATTGGAACGAGGGATTTGGGAAACGCCAAATCAATGAACTATGTTTAAAAGGACAGAACTTACATTTATTCATTGTATTTGGGACTGTTCACTAGTTCAGCCTTTTTGGCACCAAACCCTAAATATTTTAAGTAAATGGCTTGGAACATTAATACCACTGTCACCAAGGTTATGCTTACTGGGAGATAGGGAACAGATGCCAAATATTACAAAAGGAGAGTTCACAGTCATCATGGTGGGGATCTCAGTGACAGCTAGAGTCATCTTAAAACACTGGAAAACTCCCAAAATTCCAGAGTTAAAAGAGTGGGCCAAAATAATAACTAAAACAGCCTCGTACGAACGTTTACTTTACAAATTACATAATAAGGACAAAGCAGGGGTCTCTGTATGTATCCCAGTATGGGAAGACTTTTGGTCTTGTGTGACAATGTCTTGTAACACAATTTAAAACCACTCACCAGGTTCTTCTAACAATACTGTACTTCTGTCCTAGTAACCACTGTATTCATTCTGGCTTTACATTTAGTAGGCCACAAGTAATCACTTGTAATATGTGTTTGTATTATTTTGTCATGAACCAGAATAAAAAAAAAAAAAAACATGAATTAAAAAAAAAAGGACAGAACTTGAGACCTTAGTTGGCTAATGATGGTTTTCGGAAACGCACCATTTGCATAATTTGCGTAATAAATAACATTAGGCCACAGATTCTTTTTTTTTTTTCTAATAACATATGATGTAATAAATTTGTATTTTAAAAATGTGTATTTTTTTCATATTTATTTATTCTAAATCTTTAGGAAATATTTTGGTACACCAAAAAGTGTGGTTAAGATGACAATCCGACAAGCTAATTCAGCTAAAAATTGTGCTTGAAATGTCACTAAAATGCAGTATTCAAATGTCATAATTAAATAGAAAATGTATAACTGCAGAAAGCTCCCCTTTTTGAGAAAAAAGGACCACCCCTTTCACCAGGCAGGCTAAGGGCCTGAATATAATATAATATATATAATATAATATATAATATAAGCTTCCTTTAGAAATATTCATTTAAACAAGAGATTTGTGAGGGGGTTACTCACATACATTGAGCACTGTAGCTGCCATTCTTTATGCAACCCATTACCTTTAACCTTTCTCTACATGGCATTCCTGTTGTCCCCGTCAGCTGTCGCTGTACCCTGATGACCAGTGTCCTTTGACCCCTCCTTTGCAGACGGTGACGCTTTCTGGCAGCCTTTAGCACACACTCATCTGCCGGTGTCAGTGGCGTCTACATTCTGTTGTTTATTCAACCAAATTCACTCCTCTCCTGTCATTTCTATCTTCTTCTATTCCGACTGCAAATGCACAAGTATGTTAATACCCTGTGATTAGGATTTGAAAATTTGTGTCAAAGAGATGAACGTGGCAGTTAGTAGACTGTAACAATGTGATTGATGTTCGCTGGTAATGGTTTCTTAATGCCTGGTAAATGGAGCGGATCCTTTTTGCTTTTCATTGACTTATTGGAAGATGAGATGAGGGCCATTCTACCAAACGGATGCCATTTGTGTTCGGCATAAGCATATGTGTGAAAAATAACTAGGAATAGAAACAGCTGATGGCCAACTTTTAGACATACACGGTATTATTCACGGAATAACACATCAACAAAGCAACAGAGTTAGTTTACCTTCAATTTTTAATAGTCTTTTGTCATGAGGATGGCCAAATGGCGAAGGCATGACACACAAAAGACGGTTTGTTGTCTTTACTCTGTCAATATACAATGCGTTTGTAAAGTGATAGATTACTCAGAAGTGACATTTTATGTAGATGATGTTATTTTTAGTTTAAAGTTTTATTAATCCCCTTCAAAAAGTTCATTCTGACATGATATGGTGCTTCACATATAACAAGAACGACACACTTAACACAATAAAAACCAACACTTAACATCAAGTGCACAAGCAAAAACTAAAACAAAAATAATAAATAATAATAATAATAGGGGTGTCACGGTGGCGCAGTGGGTAGCACAATCGCCTCACAGCAAGAAGTCAGTTGGCCTTTCTGTGTGGAGTTTGCATGTTCTCCCTGTGACTGCGTGGGTTTCCTCCAGGTGCTCCGTTTTCCCCCACAGTCCAAAGACATGCACTATAGGTGAATTGGGTAAGCTAAATTGTCCGTAGTGTATGTGTGTGAATGTGAGTGTATGGGTGTTTCCCAGTGATGGGTTGCAACTGAAAGGGCATCCGCTGCATAAAACATATGCTGGGTAAGTTGGTGGTTCATTCCACTGTGGTGACCCCAGATTAATAATGGGACTAAGCTGAAAAGAAAATGAATGAATGAATGAATAATAATAATAATAAGAAGAAGAAGAAGAATAAGAATAAAAACAATAATAATAATAATAAATAAATAATAAAAAAGAAACTAAATAATTAATAATAGTCCATCGATCAGCTACATTTAAAATGTAAACAAATTGCTTCGGGCACAAAAGTACATGTATAATGATTTGTGGACCATCTTATTGTGCTTAGATGTTGCCCAAGGAGTATCCACTCAAAATAATTGTTTACGGGGTGTGTGCTGTCAGAATTTTTGAGCCCAGCTTTACAATTCCTTGGAGACAATTCTTTATAGACAGTGAGGAAAAACAACAAATAAAATAATAGGACAAAATACTTTTGACAAACGAATTATCAAAGGCCTTCAATATAACTCTTGACATTAAATGAGTTGAGCTTCCACAATCTCAATCACAAATCTCTCTGATGAGCCTTATTAATAATTGTATGCGTATAACTTTAGAACATTACAGAAGATTTTAGACTGTGGATGATCATTAAAATTTAAAGGTATCATAGAATGCACTGATACAATGGGCTGTATTTTAACGGTCTAGGGGCAGTCTAAATCGCATGGCGCCAAAGCATTAAAGGCGTTTCCGAATGCACTTTTGCTATTTTACGGATGGAAAAATACGCTCTGCGCCGCATGGTCTAACAGGGTTGTGCTTATTATCTTAATGAGTTATGGGTGTGTTTTGAGCATAACGTGCATTAAACCAATCAGAGTCTCATCTACCATTCCCTCTAAGAGTCAGTTGCGTCACGCAATGGTGCATTTGCTATTTACATGGCGGCCTTGTAAGTGGAAAAATTGAACACTTCACTAGCGAGAAAACAGTTAAACAAACTATCTGCAGCCTGAGGATAAAGAATGAGCCTCCTCCATTTGGCCTCTTTACTTTCTCTTTACTTTACTTTTACTCTTTACTTTACTCCTTTACTTTCGTAGATAAGGAAACGGTGTTGTACGCACTCCACTAAAGACATCCATTAGCCTACATATTTAATTTCGTTTGTTAAGCACAAAGATTAATTTCAAAACTATTTCTAAATTCAGCTCCAATTTCCAGCAAACAAATAAGTTATATCCAAACACACGTCCTATTCTGTTTCATATAGTGATGCATATGTCTCCAAAACCCTACAGGTGGACAAATACAAACTTGTTTTTATTAAAACAAATATAAATATGCATAGGCGACACAGTGGTGCAGTAGGTAGTGCTGTCGCCTCACAGCAAGAAGGTCGCTGGTCCGAGCCTCGACTGGGTCAGTTGGCGTTACTGTGTGGAGTTTGCATGTTCTCACTGCGTTCGTGTGGGTTTCCTCAGGGTGCTCCGGTTTCCCCCCACAGTCCAAAGACATGCGGTACAGGTGAATTGGGAAGGCTAAATTGTCTGTAGTGTATGAATGTGAGTGAGTGTGTATGGATGTTTCCCAGAGATGGGTTGCGGTTGGAAGGGCATCCGCTGCATAAAACATGTGCTGGATAAGTTGGCGCTTCATTCTGCTGTGGCGACCCCGGATTAATAAAGGGACTAAGCCAAAAAGAAAATGAATGAATGAATGAATGAATAAATATGCATATAATAAATAATACTGCTATTAATAATAACATTATACAAATGCAAATTGTCATGAATAAACTGAAAAAAGCCCCCCGACATGAAGAAGGCATGGAGGCAGTGGATTTTATATTTATGTAGAAAATAATAATTTTTGTAACATTTCAATCCTTTAATTTTTTATGTGTAAAGATATTTGTGTAGGCAACACGGTGGCGCAGTAGGTAGTGCTGTCGCCTCACAGCAAGAAGGTTGCTGGTTCAAGCCTCGGCTGGGTCAGTTGCCGTTTCTGTGTGGAGTTTGCATGTTCTCCCCGTGTTCGCGTGGGTTTCCTCCGGGTGCTCCGGTTTCCCCCACAGTCCAAAAGTCCAAAGACATGTGGTATAGGTGAATTGGGTAAGCTAAATTGTCCATAGTGTATGAGTGTGTATAGATGTTTGCAGAGATGGGTTGCAGCTGGAAGGGCATCTGCTGCGTACAAACATATGCTGGGCAACCCCAGATTAATAAAGGGACTAAGCCGAAAAGAAAACGAATGAATGATGATATTTGTGTATTGCTGTACATCCTGTGTGTATTAAGCGATGTCTAAGTGTTTTGGACCTGCATAGTCACATAAGTAACGCGCTCTGCACTGGACTTTAGACCAGCTTTCAGTTGGTCAGCGCCGCAGTTTATTTCAGTTCCTCAAAATAGCAACACACCAACAATGTACCTTAAAGAGCCCATATTATGGCTTTTTGAAAATGCCCTTCCATGTAGTGTGTCACACAGCTCTAAGTGAAGTGAAATATCCAGCTAAGGCTTAAATCTGTAAGTGTACAGTGTTTAAAACTATTGATTCATCTATAAAAGAGTCGACTCATAGTGCTTCAAACGAGTCGTCTTGATAACGAGTTATTAGGTGTTTCGCGATGACGCAGCTACGAAACACAAGTAGTTGCACGCGCAAGCCCGGGAGATTTGAAACCTGCGGCCCCGCCCACTAACAGAAAAAAGTCACACACACACACAGAGAGACACACACAGACTCCGGTAGAATGAAGTCACGCTGTGCAGATGGAGATTATTGACAGTTCACCCAAAGATGAAACCTTAGCAATATAGCCTAGCCTTGAGCAGATCGAGAGCCTCTGGAAACTACCTGCTTACAAAGAAGACTTCATCAGTTTGTTAAAGGAAGGATCGGTAAAGACTGTCAGAACAAGGATCAGTGGATCATGAATCAGTTTCTTCCCCCATTTCACCAGTGTAAGTACGTGCGATTAAAATTGTTGCCTCGTTTACTCTAGCTTGCAAATTATGCATTTAGTTGTGTTTTGTTACTTGTAACCGCGTGTGCTGTATCAGGTTAACTCTTTATATTCTCATATCGCGTGTAAAGCTACGTTGAAAACGCGACGCGTGCCGCTTTGTTTATGGATAGTCAGCTATGTGTGTGTGTGTAATGTATGTGTGTGTGGCTCCTCTGAGGACGGTCGTTTGTGTGAGTGTCTCCTCTTAGGAGGTTGATGTGTGTGTGTGTGTGTGTCTCTGAATAGGGTAAAGCTCTAGGCAAAGGGTGATCAAAGGGACCCGTTTGTAAAGTGAGGACTTTAGGGGGTGTCGCGGTTGAAATCTTAGGGTTGTAATCGCGGATGTAACTGAGGACGCGGAGGGGGAGGGAGGTGTCGCCGCCGCGCCGTCTCTATTCTGGACGCGCCGGCCCTGTGTGTGCGTGTGTGTAAAAAGAGCAAGTAGACTGCTAGGACATATCCTCGCCAGTTCTTGGACTTTTTGCTTGATAAAATAGTTAGTCGTCAGTATTTTCTAGTCCATCGTCTGTATTTACATTCACCCACTGGCAGCCAAAATCCACTATGAAGCGTGTGTGCACTGTGACTACTTTTATATTGTTGATAATCTGCTGGGCATTTCACTCTGTCTCGCCCTGAAGCCTGTCAGTGTCGTCGACCAATCACAGCAGGCTGTCATCGGTCCAATCAGCGCAGATTAGCTTCGCGCTGAGGACGGGTTTGGGTACAAATGAATCGCTGAACGATTCATATGGGAGTCGCTGGGATAACTAGGTATAAATAAATGCATATTATAAGACCATCAAAGTGTTGTTTGACCTTGCATGCATATTAGACTGTTGTTGGAGACCCTTACAACCTAAATATGACCCTATTTCATCTATAATATGGGCTCTTTAACACACCTCCTTTTTAGACCGGCATACCCATGAGTCCACAAAGTGGCACAAATGAATTTGCTATTAAAAACAAGGTGGCGCAAAATGTGAGAAATAGAGTTGCGCTGGTCTGAAAATAGCTACACATCTTGCGCTTTATTGTGCCAGGTGTACAATAGGGCCCAATGAGTTTAAATTTGTCTCTAATATCTAAATAGAAGGTGGATGGTTTAGCCACAAGTGCCTTTTTTATACATACTTTTTCAACTCTAATAGTGGCCATAGGATAAAATGCACCGTTATTTACCGTATATGGAAGGGTCATGAATATTAATGAGCTCTTCTCTCATGATCCAGTGGCTTTAATACTCACATAGAAAAAAAGATTGTTGTTATTTCACTAGAAAACATTGTGGCCAATCAAATGCTGCTGTTGTGTGCATATTAATGATCCTGAGTGTAACATCAGAGTCTGTGTTTTGTTGCAATTGGCCTGTTATTCTCTAGAATTTTACACTTACAGGATTTACATGACAACAATCAATGATGTTTGAATCTTACAGTATGTCATTTACTGAACTCTTATTATTCTTACTATTTCTATTTTTAACACATATTTTCATTCTATGGCACCTTTGAGTCAATGGGAGCATCGCTGTGAGAATTAATATATATTATATCAGGTATTATGTATCATATCAGGGAATGCAAAATAAATACATGTGGCTTTTAGAAATACACATACACATCTTATGAAGCAAAGCATCTGGTCTGTGTGAGGAACTGAACATTTTAAAAAACATTATTACTTGTAATCCACAGCCTAAGGCAAATGGGGAAATTTGATTCTTTTTTATGAACTGTTCTGGTTCAAATAACTGAATCACCAGTTTGTTTACGTAACATGCAATGACACAACAAATCCGCTATTAAATTCTTAGAGTAACTAATAATTTTATGAAATGCGACTGTAAGTCTACTCTAAAGTGAATAAACTTCTTCATGAAAACCTTTTAATTTTTTACATCATCCATGAGAAACATAAAAACAAGGGCTCAGAAACGATTTATTTGCAAATGGAACGTCACTCCAGGACTTTTGCCTGAGGCTGTGGCTCTTTCGCTTCATAAAACTCAGTGTATTGCTAGAAGCAGTGGGTATTAGTTTTACAATATGTGACTTGCTTTTTTTGACTCTCATAGAAAGGCTAACATTTATTTGTATTATATGAATTATCAAAGATTATCAACGGTTTTATTTAAAAAATCCACTTTCTGCTGGAGAAAAGAAGGCACCTACTGACTACATCTTAGATAGTCTGAGGTAAAATCCACGTCAATTGGAAGACTTTTATTTTGGTATGATGATGTATTTCCGCACTATCGCCTCACAGCATGAAGGTTGCTGGTTCGAGCCAGCAGATGGGTCAGTTGGCATTTCTGTGTAGAGTTTGCATGTTTTCCCAGTGTTTGCGTGGGTTTCCTCTGGGTGCTCCGGTTTCCCCTACAGTTCAAAGACATGTGGGACAGGTGAATTGTGTAAGCTCAAATTGTCCATAGTGTATGTGTGTGAATGAAAGTGTATAGATGTTTACCAGTATTGGGTTGCAGCTGGAAGGGCTTCCGCTGTGTAAAACATGTGCTGGATAAATTGGAGGTTCATTCCACTGTGGCGACCCCAGATTAATAAAGGGACTAAGCCAAAAAGAAAATGAATGAATGAATGAATGTATTTCCAGCAACATGGTGGCTCAGTGGTTAGCACTGTCATCTCATAGCAAGAACAGGGCATCCCAGCCTGATTGATCTCAAGAGAAAACGTAAGTATTTTACGTTTTGTCAGTTGAAATTGTACGATTTTAAAAAGGAGGCGTGGCACTTAACCCCACCCCTAAACCCAACCGTCATTGGGTAATGAGCAAATCGTACTAAATTGTACGAATTAGATCATATGAATTCATACGAATTAGCCACTAAATCAAAAAGTTATGAATTGCTGTGAGATTGTGTTGGGTGTCTGCGGGGTCTTAAAAAGTATTAAAAATTGATAAACCATTTCAGAGAAATTTAAGGCCCTTAAAAAGTATTAAAGTCTTAAATGCTATTTTAGACGGTTGTAATTTTGTATAATTTTGGATTATACAATTTCTAGTTATAAGATCAAGTTTGCCTGAATATAATCTGCCTATTATGCGTTTATTATTCCTATATATTTTCTTTAGGCGCCACCTACTTTACTATAAGTTGTCGCCAATTTTACTGGTTCAAACCTAAAGTTGCGATGAGGTCTTAAAATATATGGAAAGTGTCTTAAAAAAGGTCTTAAAAGGTATTAAATTTCACACTCTGATTCCTGTATATACCCTGAAGAAGGTCACTGGTTCAAGTTCTGGCTGAGTCAGTTGGCATTTTTGTGTGGAGTTTGCACGTTCTCCTCGTGTTTGTGTTGGTTCCCCCACAGTCCAAAGACATGCACTATAACTGAATAAACTAAATTGGCCATGGTGTATGTGTGTGAATGAGTGTGTATGGATGTTTCCCACTACTGGTTTGCAGGTGGCAGGGTATCCGCTGTGTAAAATTCATGAATGAAGAGACTAATTTGAAGGAAAATGAATAATGTATTTTCAGATAGAACAGAAAATTGAGTAGGTGGAAAAGGTTTTATTTTTGTCTTTGTTTATTTTTATCTTTTACTCGCAGCTAACTAACAGTTGGAGGGGCGTGGCTATAGGCTTACTTTCAAAATGACGTCATCAGAGAGGAATGGTTAGATGGTTAACCAAATGGTTAGATTTTGATTAAAGATTACCAAATCAGTCATTCTCAGTGGATTAACTTGCAGTGATTGTATTGTTTACCTCAAGACTAACAATGTATGCTAGCAACATAAACACTTTTAGCAGTCAAACCTATCGCATAAATCAAAACACTGTCATAATTTCTTCAAGAACAAGTTAAAGGTGTAGTTATTAATAGGTTGGTGAATATTTGAAAACTTTCATACATTAAAAAGAGAACAGAGTTTTTATGTTGTTTTAATGGTGCACATTTGCAAGGTGAAGAGTCTCATAATGGGTTTCTATAAGAAGTGTTTTAATTATGCATTGTGAAGGTCGCCCACCACAATGTAGTTTTCCATGTTGAAATGACGTGATCTGTGAAAAACATCAGTGAGAATTCTCAAGCTCTGTAGATACTGTATGCAGGTTCCATAGTGATTGGTGACGCAAAGAGAGAGAGTGAAGAACATCTATTGTCATGCTTTAACAACACAGAGACTGGCCTTGTTTACACTTGATATAAAGATCCATTTTGGTCATTTGGATCTCAAGTAGATATTTGGTGTTTTAAACCTCTCTCTTGTCTTCCCCAAACTCTTTAAGGTGCTTTCTGGTGCATTTAAAGGATATCTGTGCTAAATTTAGTGAACTTATCCAGCCTAAATTCTCTTATGTCATATTCATTAATACAATATTATGAAGCAAGCGTCCATAATTGATGTCTGAACGTAAAAAGGAGACAACATAAAACGATACAGAGAGCTGCAGCTTTCATTTCTGCCACAAAAAACATTTTAAATGCTGTGGCTTGTTGTCACAATTGTGCTTATTACATTTTTTTGGCAACAATCCCAACTTACAATTGCAGGCGACAATGTTTAAATCTTGTCTGGTTTGTGCTGACTTCAAAAATACACCTTTACTGTGACTTTCAAGATGATTCAAAAGTATAATTGCAAAAGTATCCATTTAAATTTGTCGCTTCAAGGAATGCACAGAATATTTTTTCCCTGAAAGTTATTGGCTGTTCCCAGCATGGTGCTGGGTTGTGGCTGGAAGGGCATCCGATGTGTAAAACATGTGCCAGATTAGTTGACGGTTCATTCTGCTGTGGCAACCCCTGATAAATCAGGAAATAAGCTGAAGGAAAATTAATGGATTAGTTATTCACTGAAAATGGCATTTACATTTTCTGCCAAAAGAGAAAAAGACTGAAAATAGGAGTTGAAAAAAAAGACTAAAGGCCTTGATATACTTCAAACCAAATGGAAGAATTAACTTTTTCATTTGACAGCAAAAAGAAATTCTAAATGGCTGAGTGATGTATACGGTTTTCAAAAAATCAGACGTCCCCGCACTGCAGGAGGCAGAGTTATATGCTTCACGTTTGCTAAACATAAAAAAAATGACGGCTGTGAGAGAAGAAAAGTGCTCCGTAAACATTGCTCTGCTCCGTAAAAACCAGCTCTGCTGCTTGACTCTCCAGTTTGTTCATGTTGATGTTGTTGTGGTTGTTGTTTTCCTTTCTGACCACTATGCAATAAGAAACAAATCGGGGGTGGAAGTATACGCACGCCAAAGAAGGCAGAGTTTTAGAACACACCCACCAACCATGTAAACGCAATGAACCAAAGGTAACTCAAATGGCTGGTTTCCACTGAATGGTAAGGTATGAGACAGTACGGATCGGTACGCTTTTATACCGTTTCCACTGTCAAAAGGTATCAAAAAGCAAACCGTAGCTTACCACTTTTTGGGTACCCTTTCCAAAGGGGACCTAGCACAACAAAAGGGTACCAAAAGCCGGAGTTAGACACTGATTAGGCAGCTGATTGATGTTTACAGAGAAATGTCTCTAGAGCATGCACAAGCCAGGAGAATGAAAACAAAGGAAGCGCCATTTTTAAATACACAGCCGAGACATTACACCGTAATACTATATACATATAACAGAGAGCTATGGTCAACCTGTCATCTTGATGAACAGCCACAAAGCCAAGAGGAAGAGCAGAATGTGCGTGTGTCTTTTACGAGGGCGTCTAAAGCGAGAGCGGTTTCACTTTCTCCAGAGAACTTGCGATTGCTTGCCGCGCATCTATATTTAAAATATCTAACTTCTTGAGCTGATAATAATAATGTGAGCAGGATTATTGAAGTACTTCTGACATCCTTTCAGAAACGGACAAGCGCGAGAGTGAAGCGTGAACAAAGGAGAAGCCGGAAAAAACAAAGGAGCAAATGATTCTTTCAGCAACATAAAAGATGAACAAACTGCCATGTTTAACTATTAATATCACCTTTAGGACTATAATGAACTCGGAATGACAGAATTACTTTATAACAAGAGGTTACTGTTACGTGTGCTGCTGAATAATGAAGATGAGTGGTTTGTACTGACTGTAAATGTTTTGTATCGTTTATGAAGCTAAATAAGGCGTAATTGTAAGTTTTGGGTATTTTTTATTTGTAATTGGTAACATTTCAGAGACTGTAAGTTTTATATAATAGACGATTTTATGTAATCGCAGATATTACAGTAGGCTATTTCACATTATCATTAATCTGCAGCTATAATCAAATCCTGTTCATAGAAAGGTTAGTTTAAAACCTTTATTTATACAAACAGTAAGTATTTACTGTATGTATAAAAACCATTTGTTTTGTAGGAAGTGCTTCTCATATCTTATGTGAATTTCAAGTGAGAATGACGTTGACTGCAACTTTCTGTCGAACACCATGCCCACCAAAAGGGTATCACTAGCTATGTTTCCATCCAAAAACGCGAATTAACTTCATGCGCAAAACTGGATTATCGTGTAAAAGATGTGCAAATAAAGCAGCTTTTCCATCCAACGAGTCAAAGAGAACAAAATCACATTCTAATGAACTGGTGCCAAATATAAACAGTAAAAACTGAATTTGCTGCGGTAGGAGAAGCTTTTCTTCATTTAATAAATGACTTGCACCTGCTGGTTCGTCCATTCGCACACATTTTCCTCATCACGTGATCTCTTATAACAAGATCACATGACCTTTTTTAATGCGCATTCTGGAATTTGCTTGGTAAAAGTGTTTTCATCGCAATTTATGCACTTCTTTTCTTATCGAATAAAAAGTGTATCCTACTCAGTTATGCGCATTTTCAAAATTTATGCACATCTTGGCGTTTCCATCAACCATTTTTTTTATGTGCATATCCAAAATACACATTAGAATAGGTGGATTGAAATGTTGCTATTGGTACTTTTTAAGTACTGATAAAGGTGACCAGTACTGTACCATACCGTACTGTACCACACAGTGAAAACAAGGCAAAAGGTGTTCTGGAGTTAAAACGCAATGCCACCTAAAAGTTTGCTTTGGTGGGCTGTTTAAAACTGCGAAAATAAATTGAAAAAGAACTTAATTTTGGCAGGATTTTGTTCGAAGTGACGCCATTTCAGTTCTTTTTTTGGTTTTGTTTGAAGCATACTGTAAATGCCCTAGGCTGAGCTCACAGCCTTTAGCTTCACAAATTAGTCCACAAATTAAACTGTAAAACCATCAATTGTTTTTACATAGCCCGTATTTTCATTTCACTGCTCTATTTTCTATTGTTTTTACATGTAAGATAGATGTGTTTGTTCCTATTAACACTTAAATCAAAAAATTCTCTATTTCTATTTCTCTATATACAATAATCTGTTTGAATCTTTTTCAGATAGATCTGTTACAGTCGACCTACCAAATTAAAAAAGACACTTGTTTTATAGAACGTCCCAGATGAATTGTGCACAGTGAGCGTCTTTGTTCTCCTCTCATTTCATCCTTTCTCGTGTCTTCATTTTTTTCAGCTCTTCTGAGAAGTCTCTTCTGTGGAGATCTGCAGGTATTTTCATCTACTTTGCTTCTTCTCTTCCTATTCTTCCTTGTCACTTGTTGTAAACAAGAGTAAGCAGAACTATGACATTTTAGACAGCACTTTGGTCGCGTAACGTACAGTACGCATCTCATAGTCTAGCTTGGAATGATGACTAATAGATGGTTGAACCGAGCTTTCTGATGGATTTTTGTGCTACATTTAGTGAACTTAACCTGCCTGAATTCATTTTTTTATAGCTCAGTGTATGGGTCTTGGTTTAGTTACAGTACCCCAAAGCTGCTCTATAAATAATCTGCACATGCCTGAAATGTTCTGACAAGCCTCATTCATAAATCATTTTAAAGTCACCATACACTACCTGACAAAATTCTTGTCGTCAATCCCAGTTGTAAGAGCAACAAATAATAACTTGACTTCTAGTTGATCATTTGGAAAAGTGGTAGAAGGGAGATTTTTCCCATGAATCATCTGTTGAACTGCATCCCATCATCACAAATACTGCAGAAGACCTATTGGAACCCACATGGATTCAACATTCTTACAGAAATCAGTCAAGTTTGGTGAAGGAAAAATCATGGTTTGGGGTTACATTCAGTATGGGGCATGCGAGACATCTGCAGAGTGGATGGCAACATCAACAGCCTGAGGTATAAAGACATTTGCTGCCTATTACATTACAAATCACAGAAGAGGGCAAATTCTTCAGCAGGATAGCGCTCCTCATACTTCAGCCTCCACATCAAAGATCTTGAAAGCAAAGAAGGTCAAGGAGCTCCTGGATTGGCCAGCCCAGTCATCAGACATGAATATGATTGAGCATGTCTGGGGTAAGATGGAGGAGGCATTGAAGATGAATCCAAAGAATCTTGATGAGCTCTGGGAGTCCTGCAAGAACACTTTCTTTGTCATTCCAGATGACTTTATTAATCATTAATTATTTAAGTCATTACAGAGATCTATGGACGCAGTCTTCAAGGTCATGGGAGTCAAACACAATAATAATTCCTTTTCCACAGCACCATGACTTTATAGCCTATATTGTACATTATTTATGTTAGCTGACAAGACTTTTGTCTAAGCAAAGTCAGACCTTACTGTCCTATTATTATTAAATATGTATTAAATAATTAAAAATCAAATAAGCATAATCTAGAGGCCTTTGCCTTTCTAATAAGCCCCTTCTGATACCAAATGATCAACTAGAAGTCTAGTTATTATTTGTTGTTCCTAAAACTAGGATAAGCGATAAGACTTTTGTCAGGTAGTGTATATTTTGATTGAAGTCAAAACTTTGACAAAAAATACATGCACTCAGGGTGCGAGATTTACATTGACAATCAGGGGGGTCAACTTTTTTGGTAATGTTAGTTTTTTGTAATACTGCTTCACTGAATCAAATTTATGTATTTATTTTAATCTAATTCATTAATGAAAAGTTAAGTTTTCATTTTTTTGAGGGATATTTAGTGTATTCTGTCAAAATATACAAACTACGCATCCAATTTGGCTTTACTTTTAGTCTATAAGTTGATACCAACACCACTATTTTACAAGAAAGGTGTCTTGTGAAAACTTATGTGGTCTATTGGTGCTCTAAATATGCCAGTTTCAGATTGATACATTTTTAGATTTTACAGATTTTGTTTTCTCACATTGACTGATTTGGCGAGATTTTGATTTCACAATGGAATGAACCATTATAAGGGTGGTCAAATGTATATTTCTGTTATTTTAATTATTAATATTATTAAGAATATAAATCTTTAGATTAAAACTATTTTTCACTATTAGAGGGCTGACCAACCACAAACATTTTGTTTTGATGTACTTCGGGGGATCGAGCATTAATTAGGGGGGTCAGTCCCTCCCAAACCCCCCTGTAATTGACACCCTGTGTACATTCCTAAAAATAAAATGTTATTTTATAACACTGATGGTCCCACAAATGACTAAAAACATCCTAACTTTACGTTTCAAGCTCATTCTGAAAACATAGCCCTAAATACGGTTCTGGAGATCACAAATTATGTAGCCAAAAGTACGTATAGCTGCATTTTGTCTTTAAAACGAATGCTACTGGGCAGTATGATGCCATTCCTTTTCGCACTTACCAGCTGATCGCTTACCTTCATGTAGACGGCTTAACTGCAGTTGCCAGTTTGTCCAGTAACTCGCCATGTGTGTCGGCGGACTTGAGATGCAGAGAGGAGCTGACCGTGACCAGAAGTGGGTAAGACAAAAACAGAAGCCAAAAATAAAATAAACAGGTAAATAACATGGTGAGAATAATGTGGTAAAATCTGAAAACGTGGTAAAAATCAGGCGAGGGCTTTTCTTTATCTGGATTTTTAAAACTGTTGGGTGGGTTTAGGGAAGTGCGAAGGGAACTCGCGAGCGAAATTTAAGATCTCAAAAAGCATACACAGCGGCTTCTGGTGTATTCGTGAAAAAAAAAACTGCAAAAAATTTACCTCCTGGGACATATTTGGCTCTCTCCAGAAATGTATATAGCGGTACGTTTTCAGAAGGAACCTGAGTTGTTACATATTAAATTTAAAATGTCTTCATACAGTTATTAAAATCTTCTCAACACTGAGAAAAAAGGACACTGCTGCAAAACTTATTTTGAAACCTAGTACCAAAAAACAAACAAGCAAACAAACAAACAAACAAACAAACAAACAAACAAACAAACAAACAAACAAACAAACAAACAAACAAACAAACGTACAACAAAACCTGACATTGATATCACAGAACTAGCTCTTTTGAAAAAATGCTTTCCATACTCATAGCTTTTGTCTTGTTTTTTAGTCCAAATATATAAAATTCTTAAATCAAGAAGCATTTAGACAAAATCATAAATATTGTTTTGTCTTCAGAAATAATACAGTGCTCAGCATAATTGGGTTCACCCCATTTTGAAAATGAATATTTTTATTCATTTCTCAGTGAATATACAGTAGGCAATGTATTTTGGTGCATTTAAACAAAACAGATTTATTAAACAGATATATTTATTAAAGTAATATTTTAGTCACCAAACATATTTAGAAATTGAAAGATAATACATGTATGTATGTAATGCAAAACAAATACAACCTACAAAATTTCAACACAATTTTTCAATTTTCTTTCTCTTGATTTTTCCTCTTTGTTAAATTTGTATTTAATATTTTTCTATAACATATAATTTTGTGTGTACTAGTTTTTGGACCATTATTGTAAGTTATTTTGTTAGAAAAGCTCCAGATTTGTGCACGAATATAATATTGTATAGCTTCCTTTTAAAAATATGAATTTAAAAGATTTGTGAGGGGTGTACTTATATACGCTGAGCACTGCAAGTCAAAGTTAAGTGTGTATTTGCTTAAAACTTTTGCTTTGACATAAGTTTATTTTACTCACCCCTCTGGCAGGTTACGTTAAGGAAAAACACAATTAATTTTGACAACAATATTTTTAACTTGTCTAGGAAATGCTTCTGAATAAAGAATTTTGACGTTTATTTATTTAGACTAAAAACAAGACGAAAACTCAAAGTAGGAAAAGCTTTTTTTGTGTTGTAGAGAATTGTGGGTTTTGGCCTTTTTCTTTTTATTCTGTGCTGAAAAAAGCATCAGACGCTGCGGTCTTGTGATCTGGTCATCCGAGTTAATGTACAATATCACATGAATTGTTCCACTCAACCTAGCTTAGAAACCCTTTTTCCCTCTGCAAATCCTCACTGACATCTCTTTCACGGTCTTTCATCACAGAGCAGCTAAATCTTTATTTTCCTCGTCTTCTATTCTAATTTCTATTATATCCACTTATTGTGACAATGTTTTAAAATAACACCTTTTTTTTATCCGGCGAAATGACAAAACATTTTCAGTTATCTTCTGGTGTCTTTAAAATCCAGCAAATAACAGAACATTTTACTCACTGTGATAAAAGTAAATCTTTTTCTGAATACCTGCTGACCGTGTTTTAACCCTTTGTTCATCAGAATCCTCAGGTGCTGGTGTGTCTAAGCCGTCGGATGGTTGCCCTTCACCTACATTTGGGGTCAGAGGTCAGGGGTCACTTTACTCCCCTGAACTGGAACAGATCTCCCTACGTGAAAGTGAGGGTCTGTTCATCTTCTTTGTGAACAAATAATGCAGTGTTAATGGAATATATTGCAAGTTAAATACAACTGACGAGCTGTGGGTAGATTCTATGGCCTGTGGGTGATTATACTGCACTAATTTGTTTTTAAAGATGACTATGCTCTCACCAAAGCTGCATTTGTTAGATTATATATATGATAAAACAGTAGTTTTGTCAAATAATAATAATAAATTACAACTTTCTATTTTAATAATAACATTTAATTTTATCCAAAGCAGCATTTTCTGCATTACATATTAGTATTCAGTTCTTATTTGTTGATTTACTACTCATGAAACCTTTCGGTAACACTTTCTTTGAAGCTTTATGAAGACATGACTTTCTATGAAGACACAACAAACCTTATACTGTATTATAATGACAGTTATAGCTACATTTATAATAGTGTTATTAATACTTATTAGTGATGCATTTCACTTTTTAATATAAATGAACAATATCACACTCGTAGCAGTGCAATATGGCTGTGTATCGGCTCTGGTGGGAGGCATGCGTTACTTTAGTGTCCCACCATTGACGATATACAGCCATATCGCACTGCTACGAGTGTGATATTGCGTTTATACAACATTTCAGTGGCATAATCGTGTATATAAAAAAGAAAATCAAAAACGGAGAGTCTCAAAAACCTTTTTGTATCAGGAACTACTTTCTTCCGCCATTCATTCACATCTGCAGCTGATGTCAGAACAGCAGAAACCATTGCTACCTCACCAACGTCACTTTAAAGCTAGTGTTTGAAGGATTCTCCTGCATAATGTCTAAAGTGATGACAAAACAGGTGATTTTTGCTGACATTTTAAGATTATAAGGCTGAACGTCATGAAATGCCATCAGTCTACAGAGATTTCCTAGTATTTCTCTGTTGCGTAATCACTACCAGATTACTGTTGTGTTTGCGATAAGAAAAAACGCTAATCAAATGTGGGCATTTCTTCATTCTTTCTGTTTACTGATCTAGTCTGCAGTTATGAAAACAGTAGATGCATTTGAAACAAACAGATGGTCAACCAAAAAATAACTCAGGGTAATACAAAAAGTGGCAAACACAGAACACATACATTCCTTATATGTGAGTCCCATCTCACACTCAATACACTACAATTATGGTAAAAATACAGCACTACAACATACAAAAGAGAGAGATCGACTCAGAAAGTCACTTATCTGTTTAGTAATGATTCGATCAGCTGTAGTTAGAAATTACGCTGTTTTTATCCTCTAAGGGCTTATTATGCGGTCTCTGTTGCCATCTTGTGGATAAATATTATCATCCGTCTTAGCTCAAAGACAGGCTAATGACCACCACGGCGCTGTCTTTCAAAAATTATATATATTTTTAAATAGGCACTATCCTTATGAATAAACTGCATAGTTGCAATCTAAACAACTACATTCCTGGCCAAAAAATCCTCAAAAGTACTTTATGTTGTCCAACAGCTGCAATATTTGGCAAACCGTAGAGTGTCCTCTGCTTGTCGCTGTATGTAGGTGGAGTAATACACAAGGGCGAAGGGTAAAGTGGCTGTACGAGTGCTGTTATTTGCAGAATATTGCACGGTGTAAATATTCATATCACATTATACACTGATTTATAAGTACTAAGTCAGTCAAAATGCAGTCTGCAATGTTAAAAGGTTGTGCTATGGTTACAGACTCCTTAGTAAGTTAACAGATTTTGTTCTGTTGAATAAATCAATGGCTTACATTATTGATAAGAACCTGATGCCTTATAAATACTGGTTGTGGGTCATAGTTCAGTTACTAGCCTTTATAAATGTATCATTGATGGCTTTAAGCAATAGGTATTTATATACTATTATAATTATTATTATTATGTAGCCATAACTGTCATTATAATACAGTATAATGTTTGTTGTGTCTTTATAGATACTTATATATTTTAATTATTTAAGAGTTATAATTCATTATAAGCATGAGCTTGATAGAAAGTGATACCAGCCTTTTTTCTTATTATACAAATTACATTATTATTATCACAGTTTGTTATTGTGAATATTATATATATGATTATCTGATTATTACTTTATATAGCATTCATATAAAGTATGCATCATTTATAACATTAATAAACATTGTCATTTTTGATCTATTTAAAGCTTCCTTGGTAAGTAAAAATGTTTATGCACCTACAATGCAAATCTAGCAGGGATGCACTAACATTTTGTAAGCTAATTATCTTTTTTTGGTCTGGTTATGTGTTATTAATAGTATAATACTTGTTGCTAGAGTTTTCTCCATGAATTCTGTACACAGTTATGTCATTAGTACTCTGTGTGGATTATTCAGATTCGTTTTTAGCTGGTTGAATGATTGGAAGTGATGCAAAAATATTGCCACTAAAAGTGCATGATGTTGTTTAATTATTTACTGATTTGTAATGTCAGCATGGCATAGTATGGACGTCTTTAACTTTAGTACTGTGTAAATGCTAATACATCCAGTATCGTGGTATCAATGCTCCATGGCACCGCTGCTTTGTGGGAAGAAAACACTTCTTATAAGTGTTATGGTTATACTTACAATAATGTGATTTGCGATGCTGCCAGCAAGCCTGGTAGGCTTCTATTTTAAGATATCGCTGTACACACTGGGGCTTTCACTGTACCAATAGCAGTGAAAATTACATTAACTCTCATTATTAAGAAACTAATAGGTTGTTAAACATGATTGTTTGTATAAATAATTAAGCATTAGAATCAATATTAGCTAATTAAATTAGAACAACATGCAGCTTTAATTATTTTTCCATTTCCATTAACACTGCTTTTTAATATTTTCAGCCATATTCTTTAAACAAATAGTCAGTAATGAAGTACAAATAAATACTTTAAGAACTTTGCGTGTTTTACAAATATTGATGTTTAAGTATTTTAAAGTGCCCAGTGTAGTAGCTTATTTCATGTTTAAAATAATAATAATAATAATAAAAATAATAATAATAATAAAATTACATAAGATGAAGACTGTACTGATTTTTTATACTGGTTTCAAATCAGTTCGCACAAAGTATGATATAATAATCAGTAATTACACATATAGTAGTAATAATGACAAGTAATAATGCTAAACAAGTATTAAAATAAAAGTCTTACACAAACATGCAAAAATAACGAAAAAGATGGAAAATAATGTAAAGATGAAAAAACGTAAGACTCCCTAAAAGAGGTCAAATTTAAAGGCTTCACAACAGTCCATCGTCTTTTTGGCTTTAGCATTACTTGCACTCTAAAATAAGGACATAGCTCAAATTTAAATTGCTCAAAACTGGTAATGCTTTTTGCCTATAATAATCAAATTAAGAAAAAAACAAATGTTTCTCTCCAAAGGTTCATTATAAAAAATAAAACATGCTTGTATTCCAATAATGAATTATTTATATTTTTTTATATATTATTTTATATATTTTTATATATTTTATATATTTTTATTTGCTTTAAATAACATGTACATGACAATAGAACAAACAATACAATGTAAGGGTGATAGGTAAATAATAATAATAATGAAAAACATTAATTAAAAAACAAAACAAGCACACACACACAAAACAAATGTATACATAGTTAAAGACAATTCTTAAAATTACAGTACAATAGTACAGAAGTAACGTTTCAGTAATGTTTCAGTTCCAGTTTTTTGTTGGAATATGTGGATTTGAAAATTAATCAACAAAATAAATAGTTTATTATAAACCAGGGGTGCTCAAACTTTTTCGTATGAAGGGCCAAAAAACCAAATATCATTGATAGCCGTGGGGCGAAGATAAATATACCAAACTATTTTATATCAAAATGAATCCTAATTAATTTCATAATATTAAAAATAAATAGAAAACATTACTTTAAATCATATTAACTAACGCAGTATCACTTTTCAAATCATAACTTATTGCAATAAAAACAGAAAAAATCACATTTATAACACAGTGGAGCAGAAGCTGCCTTTGACTTGATACACTAACCAAAGTCTCTGTATTGTCCTCTATCCATTATATGTACATCTTAAACTTAATCTGAGTAATTTACACCATTGAACCATTTCATTTCAGATAGCTTTTTTGTAGCTTAACAATAAAACAAACAAATATAAGGTTACATTAAAATTGAAATGGCTATCTCTAGGCGGTGCGGTGGCACAGTGGGTAGCGCACAGCAAGAAGGTCGCTGGTTCGAGTCTCGGCTGGGTCAGTTGGCATTTCTGTGTGGAGTTTGCATGAGCTCCTCGTGTTCGCGTGGGTTTCCTCCGGGTGCTTCGGTTTCCCTCACAAGTCCAAAGACATGCACTATAGAAAAATTGGGTAGGCTAAATTGTCTATAGTGTATGGCTGTTTCCCAGTGATAGTTTGCAGCTGGAAGGGCATCCGCTGTGTAAAACATATGCTGGATAAGTTGGCGGTTCATTCCGCTGTGGCAACCCCAGATTAATAAAGGGACTAAGCCGAAAAGAAAATCAGTGAATGAATGACAATCTCGAACCCATTCTCAGATGGCATGGTGGGCCAAATCAAAGGTTACCATGGGCCAACTTTGGCCCGTGGGCCCTATTTGGGATCTCTGTTATAAACAAAATAAATATTTATTCAGATAATCATAATTAAAATACAAACATTACGTTCAAAATGCTAATTAAAATGAAATAGTACCTTTTCTTTGATAGGTACAGAAGCATCATAACAAAACTTTTTAACATAACCACAGAATCATAAGATGTGGGGTTCAGTTTCCAAATAAAGTAAGAGTAAAAAGCGCAGTTTATATCAATATGCTTTTTAAATTTACAGAGAAAATGTTTAACCAGATAGAATTTATCAATTAGTTTAATAGATATTATCTTATTTGTAACAAAAAAATGAGGTAATAACCAATTTATTAATAAATATACAAATAAGTTTTCCAATTGGCAGTAGAGCTAGGCTTGGAAACAACTTGCTTTCTAAAAAATAGATTTGTTATTTTTATTTTGTGGAAACTAATGAAGACTGTACTCAAAACAACTTTACAGAAAATTTGTTCGCCATGTTGAAATCACGTGACTGTCGTCTTCACGCTCATTGGCTGCAGCTTGTTGTCTGGTGACGTGCGGAGCGAAAATTAAACAATAGGCAACGCGTTTTATCGCTACAGGTAAACAGTACCTGTGCAGCCGAAGAAGCAGAAAAGGTTAGAAGCCAGAAACACCCACAAAGACAAATATGAGCGTAAACATCGATCTCACGCACGTCGGGTTAAAAGGCTGACACGATTTCATTAGACAGGTAAGTTAGGAGAGTCAATTATAATGCGTTATAGCTGCATAAACTCGAACCACGTCGATAGATGGCAGTGCAGTTTCTAAAAAAACACGAAGAACAGCTGTGCTAATGTTAGCCAACTACTGAATCAATATGTACCTTTAACACATTGTGACCTCAGGCACTGCAAAACATTCCGGCTTTATTCCGTCTGTTTACATTAATGAGAGCTGGAACCGTTTACTGCAGCTGCTCAAGAATCATCAGCCGCACGTTGATACTACAGTAAAACAAGCATCACAACATTCTAGGTTTAGCGTAGACTTAGTATCGAAGTGTGCGTGTGTGTGTGTGTTCTCATTCGTTTTTACAGCGTGCGCGATGAGGCGTTTTTGCTGTATAATCAAACAGGCCACAGATTCAATTGATTGAGCTTTAACCCAGCAATCCATAGTTCAAATGTTTTACTATTCCTGAACTGAAAAATCAGTTGCCTGTCTCAGTGTTTTTCTCGCTTGCTCAGGGTCTGCTGCAAACTCGCGCAGCTCGACTCAGATGAATTCCTACTCAGATAGCGGATATCAGGAGGTGAGCGGTTACTACAGTAACACGGTGACGCCCAGGCGGTCTGAAGGGAGGTCACAGTCGACTAGCTCCGCCCCCAGCGGAAGCCCCACCCTCGCCATGAGCTCCAGGGCTGAAGGACAGGCCTCTGCACAGGTATGAAAACTCACGCAAACACCACTATATTCACTTTTCATGCCGTGTTTGTTTTTTTCTGGGATCATTTGCACTGAATGGTATATGTTCATTGTTATGAGCGATGCAGGAGTGAATTCCGAATTGAGTATTTCTGATGTACGTGACTTGCGAAGTTGTCTTGAACAGTCACTAAACAAACTGCAAAATCCTGCTTTTCAAATACTTCTCATCCACGGATTTCTTCCGACAGCCCGGGAGGATAAACCGGCGCCCTCTAGCGAGTGTGTGCGCGGGACACTCCTGTATTTTAGAGAGGTTCTGAGATTTACTCGCTGAACTGCTAATAAACGCGATATAATAATATGGAAAGGTGTTGTGAAACCATTATAACAGCAAAGTCTGAGATTTAAGTACAGAGATAGGATGAGGCGTGGTATGTTTGGTGAAGCGCGGCGCAGTGTGTGTCTATATGCGGGGATCCGGTGTTTTCAGAGCGGATTTGGTCACACTCAATGCTGCTCCATAAGTACTCCATCTCTACAAACGCTGTGAGTTTGAGTCGCTTATAAAGTACAGTTAACTGCTTGGTTTGAAATGTAACGTGTTAACTATGTCAAATTTGTTATGAGAATAGTTTTATCGAGAAGCATTAGGTACTTCCTGCTTTCCTCCATAATAAAAGCTCAGCGTTAACTTTTGAAAGCAATAAGACGCGTAGAAAGCCATTGATGTTATTATATTAAAACAATGCTTTGGCAAGAGATATTACCAGATGTTTTAAATATGCTCGGTGATGGTTTGTTATGTTTTGCCCATTGTGTGACAGACTAAACTGTTACATTAAAGGGATAGTTCACCCAAAACCTAAAATTGACCCACTATTTACTAGCCCTTATTTAGTTACAAACCTTTGAGTTTCTTACTTCTGTTAAACACAAAAGAAGATATTTTTTAAAGAAAGTTGAAACCTTTGACCATTGACATCCATTGTAGATAAAAAAGCAAATACTATAAAAGCCAATGGTTACCGGTTTCCAACATTCTGCAAAATATCTTCTTTTGTTTTTAACAGAGGGAAAAAGTTGCAAGTTTTTTGGAGGATGGTGCTGTATTTCCTCCAGGATTTTTTCCAGCTGTGGCGGCAGACCTTTTACACAGATCTACTACCTATCTATGGCGTTATTTCAATGACAAATGTTGTGAGCACAGTATTTCAAGTCAAGATCACATTTATATAATATGAGCATGCAAATCTCTTTGCTTGTGCACCGATATCCTCTGTTTGTGCACAAAAATTCTTGCACACCCTCAAGTTTATGCTGCTCAAGTGCAGAGAATTCTTGTGCGCTCTCAAAAGAATGCTACTGAAGTGCGATATATTGTGTTTATGTAACGAGTATGTCTCCAAAATTTATTAGATTTGCTAGGAATATTTATTAATGTCTCCAATAGACCTACAGAGCGGCATTGATGCGTCCTGAAGTAAAGTGAAATGGCTATAAATTCCAGCAAGATAAAGTCATTGTATGCAGAGCTTTATAAAGTATAATTGTGGAAACTGCTTTGATCTTAACTGAAAGCTACGTCATGTTTGCTGGCCTCACGCATCACGCACCTGTCAGTCAGTCAGTCAGCATGTCACCTTAAAGGGTTAAATGAATGATGCACAGCACTACCACAAATACAGAAAAGTTTGCGCTTTTATAATTCACTTACCTTTTAATACGTTTTGGTGTGATTATAACCCGCTATTAAAAAAAAAACGATTTAATGTTTTGAATGTGAAGCTGTAATGTAGCCGTGGAAGGATGAATTTTGGTGTGACGCCCTGCCATGGAAGAATGAATGTAGCGGAAACCATGTGGTCTGTAAATGATGACAGAATCTTAGTTTTTTTTGTTGAACTATCCCTTTAAATTTATTATGAAAATAAATTACGTTAAAAAAATTGTATAGTTTTTAATTTTAACTTTGTTCAACTGTAACTAAAAATAACATTTCTTCCCCCGATATTAAAAATGAACACTAAAACTCCATTTGTTGAATTTATAAAGCCTAGGCATGTTACAATAATCAATATATCAACTTTTATCGTACTTGGAGATGACCTCAATAATTTTTGCGATTAAATTATATATTTACAAATACACAAATAAAGTTAAAGCCATTTTACTATGATGTTTACATTCTACCTCACCCGTGTCAACGTTTATAAATGGACATTTACCTAATAGGACATTTATTAATATATATATATATATATATATATATATATATATATATATATATATATATATATATATATATATATATATAATAGGACCTTAACCTTTTTAACGTCAAATTCATTCATTCATTCATTCATTCATTTTATTTTCAGCTTAGTCACTTTATTAATCTGGGGTTGCTACAGCGGAATGAACTGCCAACTTATCCAGCACATGTTTTTTTACGCAGCGGATGCCTTTCAAATTATAGTGTTTATGGCTATTTGCAATATTTTATAATCATTATGTAATCAGTAGCATAAAATGATCTCAAAATGACAATGATGTTGCTTATCCGGATTTCACCATTTCCAGATGCGAAAAGCTCTCGGGTAAAAAATGTTGCTTACAAACATATTTTTGTTGCATGTTAGCAGACTACTGTAATCCACACATGAGTCCAGCTGCGTCCAGCTACTTTTTTGTGAAATATATGTGTCTAATAGTGGTTTTAGCAGCATGGTTTAATAATGATATTATTATCATTAATATTATCACTATTATTATATTAATTATATTGTTAAAATAATATTACAATCATCTAATAATTATGTTATTAATGTTTCTCTGTAATGTGTTTCTCAGGTGGGCAGCAGTGGGCGTGTCATGAGGCGGGTCAGCTCTGTTCCCTCTCGTGCTCCATCTCCACTCTACACCCCATCTCCACCTGCGCCCCGCCAACCTCTGCGTACTTCTCTTGGAAGCCCCTATGGCTCGCCCATAGTCTCAGAGCCTCGTCCTCTACCTAGCATATTTCCTGGCACCACCTTGCCTCCTGCTTCCAGCCACGCTCCCGACCCGCTCCACTCCAGCTACCTAGGACGGCATGGAAATGGGACGGGGTCTGAGTCTGGGTCACCTACACTCCTGCGAGCCGGAATGACCGCTCAGCCTCAGCAGTATGGGACCCTGGGAAAGCACGATACACGTGCATATGAGAGCACTCACTCTTCTTTTGGCTCTCGAGCCTATGACATATTTGAGAGGATGGTTCTTTCAAGACCGGACAGCCTTACAGGTGAGTTATATACACACACAGCCTGTCATGATTTACAGTTAGAGGTGTTTCTACAGTACATGTACACTGCCTTTCAAAGGTTTGAGATCAGTAAGAATTTTTAATGAATAAAAAAAGGAATTGATCAAGAGGCATAGTAAATACTTTCAACTTATTATGAAGATTTCAAATGTTGTTGGACAGTTTAGTTATCAAACAATTTAGCGCTGCATGATACTGGAATAGTGTGCAGTGTTGTTGAGTGTTGCTATAACGATATTTCTTATGGTATAACATTTCTCTTGATAAATGCGATTTTTATTTTTAAATAATGTATATATTTATGATATCAAAATAATCAAATTAATTCTAATTCAAACTAAAAAGCTGTGTCAAGGTGCAAACATTTAGGCTATGTCCACACTAATATGTTTTAGTTTAAAAACGCATATTTTTCTCTTCGTTTTGACCTTCCGTTCACACCGAGATGGCGTTTTAAGGAAATGAAAACAAGTTTTTGAAAACGCAGTCCAAAGTGAACAAATTTAAAAACGCCATTTTTGTATTGCGGTGTGGACCTTGAAAAAGGAGGCTTTTGAAAACGTCCGCTTTATTACAGCTTTATTAACGATTAATGTCAGTTTATACATGATTCATATTGCATTTCTTCAAAGGACATGTAATGTTTACTGGGAGCCAATATTAAGCTGTGGAAGCAGAAGACAGTTGCGAAAATATTCAAAGAGACTGAAAGTAAATAAATGGAAGTGTAGAATTTAAAATTATGTGGACATGGAGCGTTTTTTAGACAAAAACACAGCGTGATGCGTTGCGGCGCATCCGCTGTGTGGCCCCATTAAGGGCCTACTCGCACTATGCTATCCGAACCGTGCCCAGGCCCGTTTCCCGGATCGTTTGAGAAGTGTAAGTGCTCTGAATCGGGCTAAGGCACGGTTCACTTGGCCGGCCCTTGCCCGGTTGGAAGAGGTGTGCCAGAGCCCGGTTCACTTGTGCTTTGACGCAGTACGCTTGTGTGTGAGTGCAAAACGTGCCAAAGCCCAAAACTGAAAGCGAGACGTGACTTTTAAGGGACTGTTTCATACGCGTTTATTAATCATTCTTACTGTTCAATGAATGCAAACTGTCGTAGTTTATTAAAGATGCAAACCTCTCATTGCATGAAAGCTCCGCACCTTCAGCAAACCTCCTAATTCCTGCAGCACGAGGACTTTATGATTGTTTATGAGCATCAAAAGTGGCTGATCTGTTCGGCGAAATATTTGACTGCGTGTCGCTGCATATCAAATGACTTAAACGACAATATAACTGAAGAGATCTCCACTGTGCTGAGTGAGAGCGCTGACTGTTGTCATTTCCCTCTCGTCTCGATTTCCGCCATCAGTATTTTTTCAGCTCTGGGTTCACCATTTGGGCAGCTTCAGCCAATAGCAGAACACTGACTAATGGGGAGGTAGGGATAAAAATGGTAAGGCCCCATCTGATTGGTCGAATTTATATAGATGACCAATGCACAAAATAAATGTTATTTATATCGCATATACTATTATCACGATAACTGTAATTTTGAGATATATTGTGCAGCTCTAAAACAAAGCTCAGTTTTGGCAGAAATATTAAGCAGGACATTCTCTTTCAACTGTGATTATAAGAAATGTCCTTGAACATTCTGAAGGATCATGTGACAGAAGATTGGCAGTTGAAAATTCGGTGTTGTTGTCACAGGGATATTAAGTTTCACAGCATTACTGTTTTCAAATGTTTTTGGTTAACACAAACGCAGAGATGAGCATAAGAGAATTCTTTTAATTATCTTAATGAACACAAACATCCGAACAGCACTTTATAAATCAGTGATTTTCGTTAAATAGTTTTTCTCATTCATAATACTTGATTCCATAAATCTAAATCCATAAACCGATTTCCTCTTCCCTCCTGACCAAGCCAGAACTATCAACTGGAATTTCTACACCGCTCTTATAAAGTTATGGATTATGTATGTGCGAAACCTTCTTAGCTTTATATATGCATTAGATTATATAAGGTTTAGTAATGCTGTCACTTATCTCTCTCTCTCTCTCGCTTTACCGACTCGCTCTCTCTCTTTCTGTGTGCATGTTTAGTTTGCATTATAAAGTCTTCCCAAGTTTTTATTTCCTAAAACATTCCCTCATGAGGTGCGTTTTCAAAACATTGGAGAGTGAAGAATTTACTAAGCGTTTCAAAGTTAAATCTACGCCCGTTCTGTATATTGTCTGTTAAAATCTCAGTTATAAAAGCCACTAGAAGAACTCCTCAGATATCTTTCAACATAAATGAGACCTAAACGCAGGGAGACTGGCATAAATTGCTTCTCGTAGAAGTGCAAGAAAGAATTTAAGTAATTGCTTCTACTCAAATCATGATAAACCTCCGATTACGAGATTTGATGCGTGCATACGAGTTTGTGAATCAAAAGTGCTGTGATGCATTAATGTAGTATATTGTTTCAAAATCGTATTACAGTCTCAATTCCATCTGCAATAAACATCCACATGAAACTGGAGCTGCATGGATATTGACTCGCAGTGTGTGTGGTTTGTGTGTGCACGTGACCTTATGCTTGTGCTTGTTTGCTCCAGTGTTTTGTAGGATTACGCTGATGATAATCTCCCATTCTGGCTCTGTGCGATATTTCTTCAGATGTGCCCCACTGCCCCATTTCTGCCATATTTCTCAGCAGATTACACATGATGTAAAGCCTTTGAAAATGAAGCTTTTAACTCCAGGCCCTTCAGCAAGAACTAAAGTTGAATTCGGAGACGTATGAAGCGATTAGAAATTTATGAAAGACAAACTCGCTGAATTCTGCATGGCTTTTCCAAGTTAGCGAGCATTGCTGTTTTGTCTGGTTCACAGTTTGCTTTGTGATATTGCCAGTCTGATTGACGTGAGAAAATGTTCTGTGAGAGAACCCAGTTCCTATGCTGACGTTACACTGATTCAACATTCAGTCATTGTGTAAAGGCAGAGTAGGGATATTTCCTTGTTCTATTGGACATGAAGCTCACTGTAATCTTTTAAGCACTTTGGGGTATTTGAATAGTGTTTGGAAATGTTAACCATGGTATAGTGATAATTATGAAAACAGAGTTGTCTTTTGGGGTAAACTAAACCTTTACAAACTGCTGTCAGTAGAGATGTGGAGAAATATTGTTAGAGAAATTGATTGTGCATTAATTCTGAAATGTATTCAATTCAAAATGCACTGCTATTCTCTCTCAGGGTTTGAAATTGCAACCGTTTTGGTCGCATATGCGCCCGAAATTTAATCTATGAGACCTCAAAATATATTTGGGAGCATTTGAGTGCATGAAATTGTTGCCGTGTGACCAGTTTTATTGCAAAATGTTCACCGCCTGCGCGTATTTAGGAGAAATTCATGCAGAATGCATCTTTGCACCAAACGACGCCAAACGTAGCACTCATGAATGGTTTAAAACAGTTGACATGTCAACTTGCTGTTGTAAACAAATCCCACAATGCTTGCCCCGCCTTCTCAAGCTATTTTCATTGGCCCACTGCTTTAGAACACAACGCGAATGGATTGGTTAATATCAGCTGTCAATCACTCAGTTTAGATAACAGGGAGCTACAGCCACGAAAATGTAAAGGTCTGGATAAAAGAGAATGAAAATTACACTGGCAGATTTAGTTTCAGAAACCACCTAAAGTTACAAATAATTGCATGTCTGATTATTGATCATGGGGTCGATGTTAATCCATCATTTACACTTTTTGAAAAGTAGATAAAAGACTTTCAGTGGGTTAAAGTCCGCTATGAAAATGACTAAAGCCATTCATCTTAAAGCCAGTGGTATAGAGTTTTCAGGTAACAGCGTTTGCCACATCTACACATTTTAAGCACGAGATGTTCTAACGTTATATAACCCTTCACTTAATCGCCACAATGCTGTCAGTCGTGCGACTGACACTGCGTTCACCACCGCTAAAGAGCTTGCATTCACTGAGATTAAACTAATATTGCAGCTCATGAAAACACCGTTAATGAAGAAAGGGAGGTGTAGAAAGGCAGTGAAAGCCCAGACAGCAGCTGAAATCTCTCAGTAGTTCTTCAGCAACTCTGTGCCCTTTGTCATTGTAAATTAATATTAGCTACATTTCAGCAAGACAATGATCCAAAACACAGCCAAGGAAACTCTCCAATGCTTTCAGAGAAAGAAAATCAAGCTGTAGAATGGCCCAGCCAATCACCTGACTTGAATCCAATAGATAATACAGAGAAAATAGCCTACAGAACAATCTAGATTTTTACACTGTTGAAGTCTGTGAAAAAAATCTTTTAAGCTGCCATCACCAAAAAAGCCTTTTATATAAAGTATTAAATACGTTTCAGTATCAAAATGTAGTTCAATTCCATTTCAACAGCTCATTTAGAAATATTATTCTAAGGAAGAAACATGAAGTGTTCAATACTCATTTTCCCCACTGTAAGTGAATTGAAATGAATTGGCCAGTTTCAGGGTTTTTTTTGATAGGACTGAACGGTAAAGTAGGTGAAGTAAAAATGGCACAATAACTGATCTACTGAGCTTCCCACTGTCGTCCCATCAGTCCTTGCCTCTCACCTACAGGTGCCTTAATTTGGGCAAAAGAAGGGACATTTTTACTGCTTGATAAACATTAGCAGCACTTTTCACGTGCTTGTCTTCCAATCATAACTGAAAATAGATAAACAAATAGTCTGCTTTTTAAAATGAAAACAAAAAAACAAACTAGCTAGCATGCGCATGAGGTATATTTGTACAGTCTGCACATGTCAGAATAGATTTTAGATTTAGACTTTTTTTTTACGTACGTTACAATCATAATTATTTAAATTTGATTAAACATGCCCATATTAAAGTAACTTGCAGATCAGTTGAGTAGTTTTCTGTTTATGTAATCATCTAATACAGGATTAATCAAACTGGCCATTATATAAACCTATCAGTACTGACTGGAATGTGTGTTTCAGCTGATAGTTTGAGGTCAGAGATCAAAATTTGCAATCTGGCTCTGTGGGTCGGCTGTGTGCTTTTTTAGAGAGTGCTTTCACACTTGGTTGTTTTGTATTCTGCCTGGTTTAAGCACACAAAATACTTAAATTGGCACCAAAACGTTCGGTCTAAAATTGGTCATGAAAACAATCTCTGAAGCGGTTCACTTGTGGGTTAGAAGATAATTTGCCCCAACAAACCAATGAACCAAGATTTATTGCAATCTATGAAGAAATTAATACATACCCTGCATGTGTTTGCTTTGCTAATATCTCTAGCAATTAATTGTGGGTTAAGATGATGTGAAATAAATAAAATTAGGGCAGAAGAACATCTTTTATAGCAGCCATCCAAAGCACAGTTGAAGCCTTTTGTTTAAAATGCTAAAATATAATGACAAGTTACCAATAAGCACACAGAGCTGCTGTATATCCATTCTGACTTATAAGAGCAGGATCCTGGAACATAAACTGCTGCCATCTGATCAAAACACTGGGAGCATGAACAGGCATGCTCTGGCCAATGAGATGAAGGTTTACCAGCATGTGACCATTTGAGACCATTTACAATATTAGCTCGTCAAGGCTGATTGAACCAAAAAAATTAAAGATATTGCAACAACAGTTTTATGAATTCAGTATTGTATGCGTTTCAGGACTAAATGAACAGTCTGTTTTTGAATGCAATTTTTGTGAGGTTTCATGTATGTACATGCCCTACGGATCCTAGAACTCTTGTACGTTAATGAGCATGCTACATAATGCCAGTACAAGCATTCACAAGGTTTGTCTGTAGCTTCAGTAATAATTATGCTCCAAGAGTTGGGTAATTGGGTGTGCAATTTTGGGTAGGCGTTTGTGAGCAAATCTATTGTATCTTGTTTGCTATGAAATAATGTGTGGGAGAAAGGCTGCGACCTTTGGCTAATTCGTCTAAATTGCACAATTAATTGTCTGCATATCTCTGATTGTGACAGGCAAACTGACATTCACGTCATCTACATCAACACAACGTAGGTCTTTTTTTATCAGCACAAAAAACTGTTTTTCCTTTCACGCTTTTAGCTGCTGGTGAATATGCCTTGTACTTGCTCAAGGTCATTTTCTCTCGCAGAAATATCTGAACTTGTGAAAGTCCAGTGGAGTAGGTAATTACGACATGCTGTTTTTATATAATACAACTTACATCTCCACTTGAAGACCCAAGAGCCTAATTTGCCTACTGAAGCACAACAAAAGGGTTTGATAACTGGTTGTACAGCTGATAGGCTAGTTTTGCTGATAAGGAACAACTTCACCTGCTAGACCAGAACCTAATCACCTTGGAAATTCTTGCAGATAACGTATTGGCAACTGGGGTTCCATGAAGAACCTTTAAACACCATAGAACTCTTTTCTAAAGTGCCTTGAGTAGCTTTAAACATGTTATTGTTTGAGAAACGAAAACAAAATTAGCACAATTTGGACATTTTAAATAATGCTTTACAAGGAAAGTTATTTGTTTGGTTCCATAAAGAACCATTCAGTGAACTGTTCTTAAAAGAACCATTTATTTCTCAGAAAAAGTAATGTTCATTGTTGCATCAGTGGTTACATAAAGAACCTGCATTATTAATGGAACCTACCGCTGCACAAATGGTTCTACATATTGGTGCTTAAATTCTTTAAATGTTCTTCACACAGCTGTTTTATGAACTGGTCATGCAAAGGTTATTTATCTATATTTCATATAGATAGTTCCTTTAACAGAACCTACATTTTGGTTTGCAACTGGGAAAAATTTTAGTTATAGGAATACCTTTTTTACAACGAATTAAATTAGCTACTTATAAGTATGGTCTAAAGACCCCCAGTATACTTTAAATGAAATCGAAGAACAAACTGAGATGATGTATTTTTGAACTAAATCTATCTTATATTAAGTTCTATTTGTGTTTGTTTTCGCCGTTCGAAAAAGTTGGTTTTGGCTTCTAAACTCCTTTGAGCTGCCGTTGGTCAGTGTCAATTCCCCTGGTTCATTTCTCATTTGAGGGGATCGGACAGTAGAACCAACAGTTATCCAAAACAACACTAGCGACATGAATACACTGGTGAGTCAAGCAGAGCTGGTACAGATGTATCCGTAGGAGAGATTTTTAAGGCTCGAAGGGTGTGTGCAGATTTATTTGATCTTCTTGTTTATTTTATCAATAAATAACCAACAAAATGCATCAAAATTAAGATTGAAATGAGATTAAATGAAACTACATTAATGATATTAAACAAGAATATTCTAGCATAGTATGTAGTGGTCAAAAATCTGAAGTTGTCTCACCAGCTTCTTTCTTTCGGCATACTGCTATTCAATTTACCACTTCTTTATGACATTTACAACCAACAAAAAGAAAGCAAGTACTATTTAAATTAAATAAATGTTCAAAACATTTGTTTGAAAACAGTATACCATCACTTAGCCTTTTTAAACTTCTTTTTGCCCTCAAACGAACACTAAAATAGAACTTTATTTAAAGTATACAACACAGGGCTTTAACTAGTGGTGTAACTGATCACAAATCTCACGGTTTGATCACACTACGGTTTCGAGTCATGGATCGGACCATTTTTTTAGATCAGCAAAAAAGGGAGGAGACAATGTCATTTGCTTTCCATTTATACAAAAATATTACTGGAAAATCCATTGGTTTTAACAAACAGAACCAAAGTCCCTTTAAGGCAAGTCATTTCACTCAGCGGCCATCTTTGAAACGCCTCTCGGGCAGTATGCTCGGCCAGTATGCTCGGGTATCCTGTTTGAATGGAAAAACATGAAATTCTCCAAAACCACTTGCCAACATTACGATTTCATTTCATAATACAAATCACCTATGTAATTAAACAACAGCTATCTCTTTAGTTTCATTTCTAAACTTCCAAATCACGTCTGGTCTGAGCCCCCTGGAGTATCGTCAGACTAAAGCGATTGATGATTGGCTCCTGTACTAGAAGGCGGGCTTTATTTGCCATATAGCGATCGATGATTGGCTCCTGTACTAGTAGGCGGGGACTAAGATACAAGTGACATGTCTTGTGTATTCTATAGTCCTTGACAGAACTTAGAACCTGTAATTTGAATAAAAATAAAATTAAGAACCAGCTGAAAAAAGGAAAATATTCAATACGAAAAATGATCTTTGCTACTGTTGCTGATAATGCTAAATGTAGAAATCTTGTACAACATATCATATTTTCAATTATTGATTCAACACAAAACATGTTTCATTATAAGTGGATCATTTTTGAAAACCTATTTCGTGACACAATTTTGATGGTAATTTGATGCCACCCATTGGTTACACAATATAACTGCTACAACATTCACCAGCGTTCCATTAAACAGTGATTTTAATCTTTACCATTAACGTCAGTGTTTATATCTGAGCTATAAATGGTTATCCCAGCACTTCTGTGTTATTTAATTGTTTGTAACTAACTGAAAAAGTGTAAACACTGAATCTCTCTTGATCAAACGCAGATTATAATGCAGCGATTCGAAGCATTAATAAACATGCATATTATTTATCATTCATGTTACACAGGTTTAAATTGAGATCTCGATCTTTCAATGTTTAATCGTGCAGCTTACACTGACTGCATTACTGCAGGCTAAACAAACAGTGACAGAAGACACCTTTAATTAATAGCCTAAGAAAGCATTTAGGTCCCACCACAACTGTTTCCGTCATCATTAGATTTTACTGGAAAGCCAAAATGCTTTCATACACGTGATTTGAATGGCGAGGGAGGCGATCTCTCTGCAATTGTTATAAATGTTGGATTAAGCTACAAATTCAAAAAAGTTATTAATACTCTGATCACATGCGTTCAGAGCTGTGAGTTCTGATGAGTTACACCCCTAGCACAATAAAAATGTATGGGAGAATGATTGGGTGAATACATACTGTATGAAACACCAGCACGAGATTTTAAAGTGTTACAAGACAAAAACATGCAGAAAGTTAATTTACCTGTTTTTTCCCAGCGTCAATGACATGTAGTACTTAAAGCTGTCAAAGGCGATTTCTTTTAGCCTTCCTTTTACAGCCCATGAACACCAATAAAGAGTAAAGAAATTAAGTTTCTTTTAGAAACCGTTCACTAAAAGGTCCTTTGGGGCAAGCAAAATGTTTCTTCTATGACTTTGCTGTAAAAAAAACATTTTGAAACCTTTATTTTTAATAATGCAGTCTAACCAGATCTTTTCAGTAGAACATAATGTTTTGATAAATGTTGCATAGATTGGATGCACCAATCAAAAGGAGTGAATTATTGATGTATTAACTAATATCTGACAGTTTCTTATCTTCATCTAGGCTTGCAAACCTCATACAGTCAGAATAGCCAGTTAGGTCAGGACACACGGTCCCCTGACTGCCATGTCACGCCAATCTATGAAGACAGAACCTTCCAGAACCCTCTGTACCAGAGTCCAACGCACGGCTCCCAAAGCGCTGCCTCCAGAAACAATACAGGTATGTGCTGAATGTCCTTCACGCGCTGCTGCCGTCTTTGCAAACTCTGAAAATGAGCTCTGACTTTTTCCACAATGTTAATCTTAACAATGACTGTCCTGCTCCTGCTCTCACACTCAGGGTTTGGTACTTTACAAAGGACCACGAGTCAGTGCAGCACTCTGAGGTATCAGCGAGGGTTATTCTCAATGGGCTCCATGGCAACGCACTCTGACACCTATCGTCCTGGACATTATCGCCAAGCCGATTCGAACTACGCCAGACACTCAGCTGCCCTTGACAACGCCGTCACTCGCTCACCTTCCATAGACAGTGTTCACAAAGATCCCAGGTGACAAAACGAAATCTCTTCGAAATTCCACAATCATTGCAAATGGGAGCAGTTTTAAGGGTACATTAAAGGTGCAGTAGGTGATCTGCCAGAATGCTAACGTTAGCATAATTTTGAGAATGTACATCCCTCCTCTGCTGTCCAAAGCCACATCTGCTTAAGTCATGAATAGGCACTGAATAGATGACGATAGACAACCTTATATAAACACTAGATCATATCATTCACCAGTTAAAAAACTCAATGGACACACACACTTTGTCCAGTTGTTGACAACTCAGTGGGTGCAGGAATTATACTTTCCTAAAACTAGCATTGGAGTAAAGTTAGTTTTATATCCACACATTCGGACTTTCTCTTTAATAATATAGTGTTGTTTGCAAATTTTAAATAGTGAAATCATATAATCAGCCAATGACTGTAAAATACAACATTGTTCAGAGTCATTAAGTCATATCTACACGCTATTTCAGACCCAATATTCAAAGTAACGTTAGAGTGGGAGTGCATCACAGGTTATCACTGTTCAAAAATGAACAAATGTGCCAATATAAATCAAACTTCACCTCAGTAAAGATGGTTAGGAGGAATAGTGCTGTTTACTTATGTTTTGTTATTCAACTAAATAAAAATCAGATCAGAAAAAAAGGGGTGCTAAAAACAGAAATATCCTGTCATCGTTTTACAATACACTTACATACTAAGACAGTAGCCTCTTTCACACATACAGACCTTTCTGGAAAATTACAGACAATTTTCCGGAAAGGTCTGTATGTGTGAACAGGCCCTTTTTGAAAATACCGCTAAATTCGTTCCGTCAATTTTCCAGAAAGAGAAGTTGTAACAATATCGGTAGTTTGCCGGAATGCTCTGCTGTATGAACGCAGAAGGAAGATTGCCAGAAAGAGCGCGTTCGCATCTAAAACGCTCTGACGTGAGATGTCTACTCCAGCCAATCAGAACACTCAGACACATTCAAGTCCGCTCTGCTTACGAAAATAAGTCTTTGAATATTTTTCCAGACATATTTAGCTGCTAGTTGCTAGCCAGATAAAGTTTCTATGTTCCTTCTTAATGCCAACTGTGTAAAAAATAATCAAAAAATTATCTGTGTAAAAAATTTGGTTTGTTTACTTTCAAGCTCTGCTTCAGTTGTTTGACGCGTGTGCACGTGAAGCAGCCGGTGAGCGCCAGCACACACACATATTATATACTATCAACAAAAATCCGACCTCTTTTGTGTTTACAAATACAAGTTGTTTAGAGGTCATTTATGGTTAATGATGTCAGAATTTACTGGTATGTTGGAATGGATGTGTGAACAGTCTTTTCCGGTAAAATTCCAGAACGTCTTTGCCTGTGTGAACAGCACTTTCTTGAATTAACCATTAAAGTCATTCCGGTAATTTTCAGAATATCTACCGGTATCGATGTGGCTAATGGGGCTAATGAGTAACTTTTAATTTTCAATTGTACTCGCTGATCCTCATACGTCACTTGTTTTCATTTCCTTTTAAACTTGAACAACTAAATGAATGCTCAGGCCTATTTAACTGAGTATCGATGCTGTAAAAGGTACTCCATGCACTTGAAAATAGTCAATCTTTCACCTGACATTTTCAGTGGCTAAAAAACACCACTGTGCTTATCAACCCATTCATGAACAAGAACACAATCTACATAAGCTTTGCGTGACTAAAATAGTTTTAAAACATATATAATGTCATTTCCCTCCAGCGTACAAAAGTAATTCTGATATTGATTCCGGATTTAGAAAAGTTCTGAATCTGCATTCTGTCTTTCTTTTCATGGATACAAGGCCACTTTAGTCTTTCAGAAAGAAGTTCAGGTTGATGCTTGCTGAGTCTACCTGATGTCACTCTGTCAGCTGTAGATCCATGCTACGGGTTCCGCGGAAATACAAATTTTAAATTGTTGACAGACAGTTTGAGTTACCTGTCGTAATTGAGTTATTTGTCATTCCGACGATTTTTAATTGTACGAACATTTTTTAGTCTTATGCTTTACCCAGAATATAAAAATACAGATAAATACATTTAGATCATTACTATCGGAATGTGAGGAAACTTTCAAGCAGCACAACAAAAAATGTTTCTGAAGGCAATTACCTACTGCACCTTTAAGTAATATTTAAAAAAAGAAAAAGCCTATTCAACCCCCCCAAAAAAGTTTGCAGCCAATCAGCAGTAGGGGGTGAGTCTAATAATGAGAGCGGAGGGATGAAGTCCTGTTATTTTGGTGTGTTCTTTTCATAACATTGTAACTTTGTGGTTTCCCAGTACTGGGTTGCGGCTGTAGGGGCATCTGCTGCGTAAAACATATGCTAGAATATTGGTAGTTCATTCCACTGTGGCAACCCCTGATTAATAAGAGACTAAGCCGAAGGAAAATGAATGCATTAAATATGCTTAATGCGCCTTTACATTTCTTGACATTTAAAACATGTATACATTAATTGTGAATGAAATCCAGCTTGTATTATTCAGATTTTGTTGATTCTTCTTGACGTGCGCATATGTTGCATTGTAATCGTTTTTCTGGGCATGTTTATTCTGCAGGCAGAAGAGCTTGAGAGAAAATGTAAACCAGATCGCCTGAGCGCTTATTCAGATTTGCATTGCATAAATTCATGACAAATACAAGCTGGACTGATTGTTGTGTTTGGATATTTGTCCTGGTGCTAACATGTAAACAGTAATAATTGTGAGTGAAATGAATGGGATATTTTATTCCATTATGCAAACATTCATTTGTCAGTTGTGGGTGTTTTGTATGTCTGTTTGTGTGTTTGACATCTGGTAGGGAGTTTGCCTGGAGAGATCCTGAGCTGCCGGAGGTGATCCGGATGCTGCAGCATCATTTCCCTTCTGTTCAGGCCAATGCTGCAGCGTACATACAGCACCTCTGCTATGGAGACAACCGCATAAAGGCTGAGGTATGATTGCACACACTCACACACACTCTCTTTATATCTTACTGCAGATTAAGACTTACTGTTAGGTGTAATAATAATATGATTTAAATGTCTTAAGCACATTTGATTGGACAAATATTTTGGATTTTGAACATGGCGCAGGAGGCATTAATAATTTTGAAGTGTAATTTATAAATGGAATTTTAAATGGGCTCGTTAAAAAATAAACACTGCTTTTCTTAGAAGACACATTCTGTTAATAGAAAGTGACAGTAACACGTTTATAATAATACTTTTTCTTCTTGAAAGAAATTTAGCAAGAATCAAATATGCATTAGGATTTTGTAAGCTACCTGACTCTTTTTAATATTGATAATAGTACAAGAGCACCAGATTAGCATATTCAAAGGATTTCTGTAAGATTACATTCAGATATATGAAAAAACGGTTTTCTATTTTAGCATATTATATATATTTACAAGTATATTAAAATGTATAACAGTTCTTTTTTTTTTAAACGGTGCTGTTTAATTAAAACATGCCACATAAATTATTTGAAATTATTTATCATGCAAATGAGTATATTTTTCATTCACAAATTTGTATTTTTTTGTATATCTAACAGTCAGTATATTAACTAATATAAATTTTAATCGGTAGTGTTTTTGTGACCCAAAAAGGTTAGATATAATTAGGAATGCTAATTTACCAACCTTAATTAAGATCATTATCGAAGTAGTTTATGTCATGGTTTACATGAACAAATGTCCACTACAGAGCTGCTTGTTCAAACAGTGTCAAGTCAAATCAGCTTTATTTTGCTTCATATAAATGTGATGCATGTTGTGTTTTTTAAATTGCATCTATTTTCTGTTAATCACTGATTATTATTGGAGATAGCTAATGCGCTTTAAAAATCTGTTAAATTACAAGTGCTATTGATTTTTTTTTTTTATGGGAACTTTAGGCCTTGGCATACATTATTTTCCACAGTCTGCTCCATCTCATGCCTGGCTGCCTGTTCAGCTTTTACAGTATACTCAGCCAAGTGTGAGCATGGACGGTTGAGTTTGACGCATTAGCCGTATCAACCAGTGGACTCTTTTTCATGCAGCTGTCAATGTTGAGATTTTAGCCCTTTTGGGATGGTTTTTTTTTCAGGCTAATGAAAAATGAACATCCAAAATACATTTTTAAACGTTTCTTTTTGTCAAACTTGACCAATTTGCGGATGTTGGTTTGAGTTACCAAACTTCATACTTTTATTTTAATGTATTCTAAAGGTTTTAACAGGGTGATATGTTCATGCATAATTTGCCTGATATTGTACAATATGTTTTATTATTCAAAATGTATTTTCTTGCTATTCAAAGTATTTTTGGAAATATGGAGTGTTCAAAATAAATATCCATAATCTCTTCGGAGACTAATATGTCAAAAAAATGAAATAAAAATTCTGAGCTTGACCTCATCCAATGTTTAGAAAGTCAGAGCAACACAAACAAAATGCTGAAGTATAAATTCTCACAACAGTCACTCTAGGAAGAAGTATAATTAATAGACCAGGGGTGCCTAGGTACTGTGGGCCGAAGGTAAATATACCAAATTGTATTGTATTAATGTTTCCATGAGTAATTTCCAAATTAATTTCCTAATATTTAGAAATAGCTTTAAAGCATTGCTTGCAATTCTATTAACTAATACAGAACATTTATTTAAGATGAGACATATTTAGACATTTTTTTAAGATGAGCTTATTACAGAAAATACATAAACAATCCTATTAATAACACAATGGAATTCAGTGCTACTGTAAATACACTAAGCTGCACCTGGCTTTCCCTTGATTTGCTCACCGATGCCTTGTGCATTGCCTTCTGTTCATCAAATGACAGTATTTACATTTTTAAAAATGAGATTCATTTAATAAACAAAATAAATTAATAAGCAAACAAACAAAAGGTTACATTAAAATTGAAATGATGATTTTCGCCCCAACCACCTCCCCGTCTTTCTCCTTCTCTTCTCAAATGGGATGGTGGGCCAAATCAAAGGTTAGCATGGACCAACTTTGGCCCACGGACCCTAGTTTGTGCATCTCTGCTTTAGACACAAAAATGAAGATATGTTAACTCTTGTGTGCTGTTGGGATATTTTCATCCTCTTTGGGGTAAGCTTAATTTGGCCACAACTTTCTCTGTTTCAACAAATGAATGGTTTTTGGTGACTAATCTTATTTTGACAAATTTTTTTGGGAAAATGCTTTGAAAATGTTCAAACGTTCAACAATGCACATAAATTTGCTACCCTTTCATTATGTTTATGGCCGTTTTTGCTCCATTGAGTTCCATTATAATGACATTTTTTGATTGCAAAGCCATGATGTCGTATAATATTGGTTGTTGTTGGTTTTCCATGTTTGGAAGAGGTAATTTTTTTCATTTTATTTTAGCTTCTGTCTTCTATATGGAGAATAGTGTCTGTGTCTGAGAGAGAGACCTTTGCGCACCTATCTTGATATGTCTGAGAAATCAAATCAATCAAAATAAGCAGCTCAGCTCTCAGAACACAGTAAAATAGCAAGTGTATTTATGCACGCACACTTTAATGTGCTGCTTTACTCCATAGAACTCCATATAAGAGCCAGAGACCTTTTTGCACCGGCCTCTGAAGAGTTAATGTTGCCAACTGATGATCAACAGAACACATTTTACCTCTTCCCAACAGGGAAAACCACCAACAATCAAGAGAGCATGCTTATATGCTGTCAAGGATTTGCAATCAAAAAATGTCATTATAATGGAAGTCAATGAAGCAAAAACAGCCTGAACATAACAAGAACGGTTGTCAATTTGAACAGTACACATGGGTTGAATCTCTCACACTTTTTTTGTACACTTGCAGGTGTGTCGTCTTGGAGGAATCCGGCACCTGGTGGATCTGCTAGACCACAAAACCCTGGAAGTTCAGCGCAATGCCTGCGGAGCTCTGCGCAACCTAGTGTACGGGAAAGCCACGGATGACAATAAAGTGTGTGTGAGGAACTCTGGCGGAATCCCAGCTTTGGTTCGTCTGTTGAGAAAAACTCCAGACAGCGAAGTGCGAGAGCTCGTAACCGGTGAGTGGGTGTTTGAGGCCACATGACAAACCGACACAAGAGAGAGGCTTTCTTGCTCTTTTTCTTTGCTCTTTCTCTCTCTCGCTCCTATGGTGAGATCGGTTTGCGCTGGAAAGCTCAGATCAGAGATTACAGTCAATGGAAGTCGTGGCTGTGATTAATGTGGAGGGACAAAGTATTTGATTAAAAGCTGAGCTGACACAATCTTGCACGCTCGCGCACACACATACCCTCCAAGCTGACTATCCTAAGTATCACTAGATAGATCCTGGGCAGTTTAGTTTTCTTGATGCCTACAGTTTATTTCCACTATCATTTCTCAAAAGAGAAAAGCTGCAGGTTTAATCTGCAATGATCTCTCTCTCACACACATACTCACACAGCCATGGAGACTATTTTGTGTTAATGATCCCAATCTGTGGGATTTTTGTTGCACTCCCACTGTCTCTTTACAGCTTTACGGCACACCTATGAATGCGTCTCACATTTATTTCTAATGTGCCAATTGTGTTTTTAATTGCTTATACTTGAGTTCATCTGAAAATGTTTTTGCTTCTATTGGTGTCAATATAAATGTTGCAAAAATTGGATGAAAAAATGGCCAATAAGAGAATGGGTTCTATTTTAATGATCTAGGTGCAAAGTCTAAAGCGTACGGCACAAAAGCCTTAAGGGCATGTCCGAATCCACTTTTGCTATTTTGAGGATGGAAAAATACGGTTTGTGCCATGACGCATGGTCTAACAGGGTTGTGCTTATTTTTTTAATGAGTTATGGGTGTGTTTTGAGCATAACGAACATTAAACCAATCAGGGTCTTATCTCACATTCCCTTTAAGAGTCAGTTGAGTCACGTCATGGCGCATTTGCTATTTACATGGCGGACTTCATAAGTGGAAAAACAGAGTTCTTCACTAGTGAGAAAACAGTTGAACAAACCATCTGCAGTGTGAGGTTAAAGAACGAGCCTCCTCTATTTGGCCTCTTTACTTTCTCTTTATTTTACTTTTACTCTTTACTCCTTTACTTTTGTGGATAAGGAAACGGTGTTGTACTCACACCACTGAAGACATCCATCAGCCTACATATTTAATTTAGTTTGTTAAGCGCAACGATTTGTTTCAAAACTATTTCTAAATTCAGTTCTAATTTCCAGCAAATGAATAAATGAACAATAATAACGAAGTGTGGTTCTATCCAAACGTTTGGACTCGCATAGGCGCATAACTAACGCTCTCTGCGCTGGGCTTTTGACCAGCTTTTAATTGGTCAATGGGGCAGTCTACTTCACTTCCAAAAAAAAGGCAACACGACAACAATGCACCTTAACACACCTCCTTTTTAGACCAGCACACCCATGAGTCCACAAAGTGGCGCAAATAGATTTACTATTTAAACAACGTGGTAAAAAACATGACAATTAGGGTTTCGCTGGTCTGAAAATAGCAACAAATCGTGCCAAACACGTGTTGTGCCTTAGTGCACCGGGTGTATGAAAGGGCCCAGTGAGTTTAAGAAAAAAAAAATTCTTACAATTCATCTTATTGTTACATTTATCAAGGTAAAGCTGTGTGAGTAAAAATGCTAATATTTTGTTTTTTATAAATTTATAATAAAATTTCTTATCTCAAATGAAGTCAAGTTATTTTTTTAATCTTGACATTTAAATGTTTTTTTCACATTTTTATAACAATGTTATTCTACTAAATATTTAAACTATTAAAAATAGTTCCATAAATTACTATATATTTAAAACCTTGCTAAAATGTCAACAGTGGTTTGCAGAACAAAACAAAATTATGCTTTAATCAAGTACATAACTATAAATACAAAATCTAACAGAACTGAGGTCTGAATTCTCTCTCTCTCTCTCTCTCTCTCTCTCTCTCTCTCTCTCTCTCTCTCTCTCTCTCTCTCTCTCTCTCTCTCTCTCTCTTTCTCTCTTTCTCTCTCTCTCACACACAATTCAATTTAATTTAATTCAAAAATTGCTTTATTGGCATGACAAATGTTACAAATCTATTGCCAAAGCATTTATACAGTTTACATTAAAAAGAACATGCATATAAATGAACAAACCAACAAACATAGAAAGCACAGTAAATAGTAGTAGTAAATAATAATAATAATAATAATAATAATAATACATATCTGTCTCTACACTCAAAAAATATTTTTTGCTGCTTGTTCAAACTGCTTATTTAAAGGTTAAAGGAACCCTTGAGTACTTTTATTTTAGATTTTAACAGATTTGTGTGTTGAGCATCAATTAAGGCAATATGAGCAGCTGTTAGCTTTAATTGTAGGGAAAGCTTTATCATTTTGAGCTTTTGTCAGGTAATTTCATCTTCTGGGTTTAAAATTATTATTGGGGTGGCATCAAACTTGGTGACGTAGAATTATCTGCCTGTCCAGTGATGATGTGTTGGTTTCTCATTATTATTTATACAATTCATAGAGAGTTAATTAAACTAAATTGTTTTATGTTCAATCTACTTAAACATGAAGGAATTGTGGAACCCAGCGTTTTTTACAGTGTATTTACAAGTACACATACTTTAAATAAAAAAAACAACACGTTTGTGGTTTTCTCGTCTGTCAAAATTCACTAGCCTAGGGCTGTAATAAGTAATTTAGTGTTTTTTTTTTAATTCATAAATTTGTAATAGATTCCTCCATTTTTTATTTATGTGGGCCTTACAGTCTTTCATATTTAATATTATATGGTTGCATTTTATATGTTCTGCTATTAAACTTCAAATGTTTTTTGTGGTTGTGCTTTGTCAGGTGTTTTGTGGAACTTGTCTTCGTGTGATTCGGTGAAGATGACGATCACTCGAGATGCTCTCGGGCCCCTCACCAACACAGTGATCATTCCTCATTCTGGCTGGGGTGCGGCCCCTCAACGGGAGGACCAGAAACTCAAGCTGCACTCCTCTCTGGTTCTGAGGAACACCACCGGATGCCTCAGGTGCACTCTCATGTTAATCTCCTCTAACAAACATCCGCTCATGAGAATTATACAGAGCTTCCTGTTCAGATTGATTAATCAATAGTCATTCAAGTGACCTGCTGAGAAGTTGATTAAAATATAAAATAGACATCATTCCTAATCCTTCGAGATGATCACTATTTATACTACTGCTCTATAGTTTGGGATAAGATTGATTTCTTTATTTTTTAGAATGTTTGTTTTAATAAAGCCAGTTTTGCTCACCAAGGCTGCATTATTTCGACAAAAATAAGAAACTGTAATGTTGAGAAATTTTATTAGAATTTTAAATGGCTGTTTTCTTTTTTAATTTAGCTTTGAATTAAATAAATTTTGTGATTTAATTTCTTTTTTCCTGGATTTTCAATTCTATTATTCCAGTCTTTTGTGTCACGTAATCCTTCAGAAATCATAACAAAATGCTCATTTGCTGTTCTATTATGATCAATTATTATTAGTACTTAATCATTTAAAATA